>NW_022103928.1:4399240-4409301 GCF_000313985.2 Echinops telfairi | reverse complement strand
GAGGGGGGAGGGGGGAGGGAGAGGAAAAAATGAGGAGCTGATGCCAGGGGCTTAGGTGGAGGGCAAATGTTTAGAGAATGATGAGAGCAATGAATGTACAGATGTGCTTTACACAATTGATGTATGTATGGATTGTGATAAGAGTTGTATGAGCCCCTAATAAAATGATAAAAAAGAAATCAAATTATGCATCGCATTGGCCAAATCTGCAGCACAAAACCTCTTTCAAATGCTGCAAAGGAAGGACTTTTGAAACTAGGGTTTCTCTGATCCAGGCCAGCGTATTTTTAATGACCTCATACCTCATATGCATGTGAAAGTTGCACACAGACTAAGGAAGACCAAAGAATAGATTGGTTTGCATTATGGTGCTGGTGAAGAATATTTAAAATGCCATCAACAGCCAGAATAACTGACCAATCAGTCTTGGAAGAAGTAATGGTGAGACTTTGTCTTACATATTTTGGGCATGTTGCCAGGAGAGACCAGTCCTTGGAAAAGGAATCATGCTTGTAGAGAGGCAGCTGAAAGGAAGATGATCCTTGAAGGATGCATTGGCACGGCGGCTGTAACAACAGTTGTGAGGATGGCACAGGCCTGGCAATATGTCGTTGTTGTAACTGACTAATGGTATGTAGCAACAACAGCATGAATCACAATGGTCTCATCTGCAACTGATTCTCAGGATGGTACAGGACTGGGAAAATTTAGTTTTCCTGTGTATGAGTCAGACTGTTATCATCATAAATGATCCAGAATGTGACAAAGAACATCCAAAGTTCACCCTTTGTGAGGTGTCTGTGTTTCGCAACCTCCTCCTGGAATACCTTCATCAACCAATGGAATGTTTGGAACCTCTGATGCTGCATATAAGCCGTACTTTCCTGTGAGGACTTGCTCTCTGGGGCCGGGGGTAGTGGGAGGATTCCTTGAACTCAAAGGGGCAGATTTGATGGCATGTAATAACAGGGCATCACACACCCTGCACAGGACTTTAAATTGGTTCAAACCGTTCACTTATGGTCTTTGCAATGGAATTAGAACAGATCTGAATTAATAAAATGTGGATATTTGGAGGAGAATAGGAAGAATTTGGGGTTAAAATCCTGGAATGAGACTCAGAAGAGGTATAGGGAACCCTTTTAGGAACCTGATGACTGAAATCAATTCATTGCTAGGACCATGGAGAGCAACACACATTCAACGTTGCATGGTCAGTAGACATCTTTTAGTCTGGTCACCACTGTTTTAGACTCTGCCTGTCAAGAGATTTCATTGCTCTTCAACTTGCATGCTGTTCTTGGTTTTTAGGAGGCAGACTAGCATCTAGTTTTCTTTTCCCATTCTGGCGAACATTCTGGCCCACATACATGTTATGAAGTCAGTTCAGTCTGGTTCATTTCATCCGACAAAATTGCACTGAGAAGAACCCGTCCCATGCCCTGAGCTCCATGCAGGAGGCTGTAATGCCTTCACAGTATCTTTCGCCCACGTTCTTTCAAAATGCCGGTGGTTCTCTGCCTTTTTTCCAGCGTGTGACTACTTTATTTTTAAGCTAAACACTTTAATTCATTGATATCTTACAATATGGCGGAAAAGCACAACCTAAATCCTTTGCTATTCTGTTGGGCTCTGAAAAGGTTTGGATTAATTTGTCTGAAAATCCTGAGACTTGGAAATGGAAGACACAGCCAATCTTACTTTGACTGAAAGCTCTACCAAGCTCGGACACTGGAGGGCACCAGTCAACAAGATTACACACCTTCTATTGGTACTCCACCCCCACCTCTCTAATCAGACCAAAAAATCCAGATAATGTCCTGTTTCACAGATTAAAATGAACCTTCTTTATCCTTCCATAATTCAGAATTTCAAAGACCAATTTCTTATATTAATTGGAAATCACAGCATTCTATGCTTATTACCTGGAATCAATATTTCCAGCTGCAATCACATTAACGAGGGAGAGTGCCTCTCAAAAGAAATGACAGGGGAATATGTACTCGTAATCATGCAGCAAGTATAGGTTATAGATGTGCATGTTCTAACTATGGAAAATGTTGAATTTGGTAACATTTAAAGAATGACCAAATCCATCTAAATAGAAGGTCATTTAAAAAATGTTATTTTCATTTCATTTTAGAAATCTTTCAATTTATGACACTTTAAGCCAGATATTTGAGTGGATTTTTTCCGTTCAATATTTGCCTGCTAATTGTATCAATCATGTGCATTGAAGCTCCTACTCAAAACCAAAAATCCCACTGGCATCAACCTACTCGCAATGCACAGGGACCTATGGAACAGAATAAAAGCATTCTGTACAGTTCGGTGAGCAGACCACTATATCTATCTCCTGCAGAGCAGATGGAGGACTTGAACTAGAGGAATTTTCAGTGAGCTGCCTCTGGTAACTGGATGCTTTTATGTCAACTTGAGTTTGTATGAAAGCGTAGGGATGGATTGCAACCTGCCAATCAGGTCACAACCTGATGATGCATTCATCGGGGTATGACCTTCTTCTAAGGGAAAAATTAGGGACCTCCCCAAATCTCTCTCTGACCCTCTGCCTCCCTACTTTCTGGGACTGTTTTGCAGAGACGGCCCATGTGGGCCTCCAGATCCTGAGAGCCGTTGGATCAGGAGCCGTTTCCACTGCTATGTTGCATTGCTAGGTTTCCACTGACTTTGGATCCATGTGACTCTGTACCCACTAGCCTCTGGTCTTCCTGTATCTCACTTCACCTTTCTACATCATCAGCCTGCAGCTAGATGAGTCAGAAAAAGACTCTGGCCTACATCAGATTTATAGACTTGAGTTGAATTGGCCTGGGATGCTGTCTTGATATAAAAGTACTTCTTTCTATACAGAAGTACTTTCCTATACATATATGCGAGTGTCACTGGTTTGTTTCTTTAGACAACCCAGACTAACACACTGGCTAACCCTTAGCCCACTGCATCATTCCAAAAACCAAACTCCCTGCCCTCGACTGTATGCCAATTCATAGAGATCCTGCAGGACTCCTGTCTCTACAACGCACTCTGCAGTTCTCTTTCACCACCAACTGCTTGAACTAGCAGAGGCCACAGTGCTTGATGCAGGAAAAAGAAAAAGTAAATTTTTCAAGCGTACTTTGATGAAGAAGAATCTATTCTCTTACGACTGTTTGTTATGGAAAAGTTAGTGTTACCAGCCCTCCTTTGCAGCTCAAGGTACACAGACTTTTAAAAATGTGTTTTTATTCAGTATTCTCACCCCATTTCTAAAATGATTTTCTGTTTATTTACTTTTATCATCATTGTTATTGTTTTGCTTAGTATTTCTGCTTAATAGTCACCTTGGTCATTTCTAGATTTCACTATGCACCCCAGTGAATAGTGGACTCATAAAAAGATTGAAGAGTCTAAACTTTTACTCTGGGATCATTTCATTTTCATAAGTTTGATAATATTTGGGTACTAACTGGAAAAAGTGGCTGAAGACTGAAAATAGGATTTGGATATTAACTAGCAGAGGGGGCTCTGTGTGTGTGTGTGTGTGTGTGTGTGTGTGTGTATGCTGTTTGCAGAGATTTTCCTGATAACATGGTCGCTTCCATTACTGACTGTCTTCCTCTAAAGAAATTTCTTTGGGTTTAAATACAAGAATTCTATCTTCAGAGCAAACAATTCTAAACTCATATACCTCACAGGGATGATCTTACTTTAAATAAATTATATTAAAGTACCAGCATAGACCCATGCACACAGAGACTCAATAAGCATTCATTTCTGTTCTACATTTTATGATCATTTCCTTTTCTCACTTAGAGTCCAGAGCCAGATTTTAATCAATAACAACAACTGTATTGACCAGTTTAGACAACTAATTTGATTTTCTCTTTCCCCTCCCTGCTTGGACTTTTCCTATATTTTTATCCTCAGTAAATACTTTTTAATTTAATCAAAATTTTCAAATGCTGTTGCTAGCTTCCTGTTGAGTAGGTTCTGACTCATAGGGACTCTATGCACAACAGAGCAAACGCCTGCCCAGTCTTGTACTATCCACAGAGTTGCTATATTTGGTTCCATTTTTGCAGCCATTATTTCTTGATCCTCTATTTTTATCAAGCATGGTAGCAAAATCAAGGTGACAGCCATATTGACTTCGTCTTGGGGTTTCTTTCCTACTTCATGCTGATGCCTAGTGTCTTAGTCTGGATTCTCTAAGAGATGCAAAACCAAGGAAGTGCGTAGAACTATTTCGTGTACATGTGGAGTTAGAGAAGGAGTATATCAAAGTAATTTACATTCATAATGTTGCAGAGACTGACAAAAAGCAAGTAAGTAGTTTCACAGACCCCACACATATTGGAAGCAGGACACACCTCCAAGAAATCTTCCTTTCAATTGATAGAATGTTTATAGCAGATCTCATCATGCAAATGATTAGATTGTATTAGGCGAATGATTAGATTGTATTAGAACTCAACACAGGGGATTACTACATCTGAACTGCCAAACTACCCACAAATTCTGGTGCAGCCAACCTGACACAAAACCTTCGTTATCACATCTGGTGTTCCTTTGCTGCTTAGAGATACATCCACCGCCACCTTCACATGACCCACTCACCTCCGTGTGTCTCTATCAGTACTCCCCTTTATAGGACAATACTCAGAATGCATAAAGCTTAAGATCCACCCTAATATGGCAGGGCCTCAGGAGCATCATAAAACATGCTATGTTACCAGCTACACGAGTGAGGATTTCAACTTATCTTTTCCCTAACCCCCTTTAGGGGAATTCCTATACATGGATCAAGAGGCAGTTGTGAAAAAAGTCAAGAAAGATGTGCATGAGGGCTGGATCTTCTCTCCGTATTTATTCCATCTCAGGTTGTGTAATGAACAGAGAATGTGGGCTATAAGAAGAATGCAGCATCAGTTTTGGAAGAAGGCTTATAACAACCTGTGATGTGCAGGTTTGCTTGCTGAACATGAGGAGGACTTGAAGCACTTGCTGATAAAGACCATGGAGAGCAGCCTTCAGTATATATTACAACTCAAAGCAGCAGTCAAAAGATAAAATGACTCATTGCATTAGGTAAATCTGCTACTCAAGACGTCTTTAAAGTGTCGAACAGCAAGGATGTAACTTTGAGGAGTAAGGAGTGACTGAACCCAGCCAGGGTGTTTTCAATCAGCTCATATGGAAGTCAAGCTGAGCATTGAATAAGGAAGACCAACGAAGAGTTGGTGCATTTGAATTAGGGGGTTGGTGAAGAACCTTGAAGGCGTCATGATCTGTCAAAAGGATCATAGGTCTGTCATAGAGTAAACACAGCCAGAATGCTCAGTACAAGCTAGGATGATGGGAAAAACAAGCCCACAAACAGACAAAATAAAAATCGGTTTATAATCAGCTATTTAAAATGTTGTAACTAATGTTTTCATTCAATGTAAAAAGATTTTGCAAAATAATTTTTTTTTTAATGTTTATACAATTTAAGAACTATTACATTAAAGCAATTTGACTACAGGCAATTCCTGGGTTATGAGCATCCTTACAAACAACTTAAATAACGAAACGTGCCCTTCAATACTATGTAAATTACAAACAACATAAATAACTAAACTTGCCCTTCAATACTATGTAAATTTGTCTTCACTTTGACTTTTTGTGTCCAGGATTCTTATTGGAGGGTCAATAGCATAGGTATAGAGCAAATGCATCATAGCTTCACTGTCTACAGCCCCTGCAGAGGTCAAATTGACATCGTGTGTACCAAGCCCTCCCCCATAAATCCCACTGTTAGCAGCCCATTCACCATAGCCCCAGCTATACATAGACACCCTCATGAGGCAGGATTACTTCAAGAGTTTAGATGTAATCTTCCTGGAACCTATCAAGTCCATTCTTTGGAGTGTGCAGGATTTGAACACCCCAAACCCGAATGCACTGACCCTGAATCCACTGCCACTTTTAGTGACCCTAGACAGGGTTCGTGAGGCTGAAACACTTTATGGGAGCAGAGAGCCTCATCTTTCTCCAGAGGTTGACTGGTGGGTTTGAGCCACTGATACTGAGGTTAGCAGTCCAAAGCTTACCCAACAGAGCCACCAGGGTGTATTTTGAACACCCCCCAGGCTACCAAATTAACCCTTGAATGCCCAAAAATGGTGGCCCAGAACTACTAGATACTATTTCAAGGCCTTCTCTGCTTCGTTATGGCATGTATTAATGTGGCAAGCATGGCTCTGCTGCTGTGAATGAATATTATTGGAAGATTATCCTATCACTAACCCTATAATCAATGTAAATAGTGCTCAGTCATTTAAAAATTTAATCTGTACAAGGCAACAATTCTTGTATTGTTGTTCATATCTGGCCTATACATATATAATTTCCTTTTCTCAACAGTGTTTTAAATCCTATACTATTGACTAAACTAATGTCACTACCAATGCATAGCAATTATGCATTAGGCTGCTAACTTCAAGATCAGCAGTTTGAAGCCACCAGCCAGCTCCATAGGGGAATAATGAGACTTTCTACTCCTGTGAAGATTTTCAGGCTCAAAGACTCACAGGGGCAGTTCTATCCTGGCATATAAGGCCACTATAAGTCAATATTGACTTGCTGGTAGTGGAAATGATGACCCAGAGGAATGATAATATACTCTAATATAAAAAAAGTAAATGGTATCTCTAACGTGAACCAGAGATGCATATAAACCAGAGATATCTGAAGGGATTTTGAGATTGCACTTAATTCTAGCCTCAATCTAAGAACAATTAGTTTCATGATGTGACCCTGCTTGATGCTCAACCTCCTGAAGACATCACTAAAATTATGGGGGCTACAGCAAAGTGTGGTGAAAAAAACAACTAGATAGTGCCTGACTGTCAGAAAGAAGAGCATCTGGTGTCTTAAAGGCTTGTTTTCAAACCAGCAGACATTTAAGTGAGGCATCAAGTAAGTCTACATGAAAGAAGCACACCGGTCTGTGTGATCCAAGGATTGTTAATATAATTCAAATCCAAAGGGAGGGAATGACATCAGAGGTTAAAGTGTGAATACTTGGTTTGTAGACCATTATGGATGACAGTGGAAGCCCAAAATCCATTTTCAGGGTCCACACAAGGATTTAGCTTCTGGTGAATCCACTCTGATCATAGTTGAGGGATGTGAATAGAGCTCTGTTCTCAGACAGAAGGCGTTGTAAATTCAATTATGGCAGATGTAGTTAGAACAAAATGTAATATCTTATCATTTGATCTTCCTTTAGATCCACTTTAAAGCTGTTTCCATTTTTAAAAAAATGAAGGGTGAATAAACTTGAATTAAGCTTATTAGAATCCCCTCTGATCATTGACCAGGGACATGAATCACCTTGCTAGCATGCAGGATGCACTGAAAAGTGGATTGCTACAGATGCAGTTAGGTTAAAATTTAGCACACTCTCATTTGATGTTCCTTATGCTCCATTTAAATTTGCTCTGCTTTTTTTTATTGAGATTTTGATCTGTTTTATTCTTCTTCTTTTGTTGTTGTTAATGACTTTCTGTATATGACATCCAAGATCGGTAATCTACAGAGACAGGAATTGGATTTATGGTCCCTTGGTGGCATGACAGGGAAGGTTTGGGGGGAATTAGGGGGCTAATAATGATGAATACAAGGTTGAAGACAATGTTCCCAAACTGACTGGGGTGATGATTGCACAGCTCTTTTTCATGTGATTGAATTGTTGAATTGTATGATATGTGAATGTGAATTATATGCCAGTAAAACTGTTGGAGGTAGGGGGAAGGCAGGGAAGAACATCTTCTTCATGATCACTTGCTTCTTTCGCAGATTTTAAATGACTGCAACGCCCCAGAGTCAGAGGTCTTCATTCTTTCACGCCGCCGAAAGCAAGCCATGGTTGAAATCCTACTTTTGACACCAAGACATATTAAAAAGCAAACTGAAGTCTCTTAACATTTCAGCAAAGGGTTTTACTGAAGGAATAGAATGACCTAGATCAGGAAGCATTTCATGAGGATTCGCAAAGTGATCGGGCTGAAGAATTTTTCAGAGTGCTAATAACATAAAGTCCAAGAGTTCTCAAGGGAAAAAAAGTCCATTGTTTGAAATTACAAAATCATACTTTAAGAGTCATAAGACAATTTGATGTCTCTTAAATGTTATTTTGTTGATTATAAAGTTAAAGTCGTTTAACAGCTTATTCTATGGCTTTCTCGAGGGCCAGCCTGAGTAAACGCTCTTCCTGAGAACATAGTGTGAGCGGAAGAGAGTTGCAAGTGAGCTCACAATCTGTCTGAAGCGTTTCTGCTTAGCTGGTTTTTGAAGGGTAGCTTAGAGCAAGCAATAAACTGCCAAAATGGTGCCCAGCCTTTAGTTTTGCCAAGAGTGTTTCCTTATACCAAGCATCTAGAGTTTTTAAAATCTTATTCACACTTTTAAAAAAATAGCCCATTTCTACTCAGGTATATATACTGAAATATTTATGGATGGTGATGTTTTGAAGTGCCAACAGAGAAAATCTCATACTCTGTTAGCAGTGAAAGAAAGGGAGATTTATTAAGGAATAATAACAGCACTAAGTAGAAATAGGGAGAAAGACAAGGTTTTTCACACCTGTAAAGTGTTGCAGTCTCAGAAACACACAGGGGCAGTTCTACTCTGACCAGTAGAGTTACTATGGGACAATTGAATTGATGGCAGCGAGTAGGCCTGAATGACGTACAAATGCAAAGCGCTCCACTATTCAAGTCGTGAGAATGGTCTCTAAGCATAAAGAACAAATAAATGTTGGGGATTTCAATGATTGTGAGCCCCTAATAAAATGATTATTTAATTAAAAAAAAAGAACAGCTTCAATTTGAAGATCTTTGAAATGTAAAGGTCAGTGTAATGACTTAAATTATTTCCTCCCAAAATATGTGGGTGATTTAAAGAATTTATTGGAGAATGTAAGTCAGAGACTGAAAATTTTCCATGAACTTTTCAAAGCTCCCTTGTATGTGTCAACTTTGCTGGGCCGTGATTCTCAGTGGCTTGACAATTATGTAACGATGGGATCAGCCCTGGTCAACCAACCAATCACGTGTAAGGAAAGTCAGTCCTGATCTGATCTAAGGTGAGCTTCCCTGGGAAGTGGCCTGCATCACCTTTTTAATCTCCCAAGAGATAAAAGGAAGACCAGCAGATAGTGGGATAGCTTTCATTCCAAGACAGAAGAGCTTAGAGTGGTGCATCCGTTGGATCTGTGTCTTTTGTGATCCTGTACCCAGGGAAAAAGCGATGACAAGGACCTTCCGCAGAGCTGACACAGCAGAATGATTTCCCTTCAACCTAGCACTCTGAATTAAGATGTTTAGCCTCCTGCACTCTGAAAGGATAGAGCCATTCAGTTGCGGCATTTCTGGCATGAGATAACTAAGCCAGCCCCTTGGTTAGGAAGGAGTATGATTACCACTGAGTTGCGAATGTTAGCCAATTGGCTTATACTTTAAAATAAAATTATAGTTTGTTGTTCATATTTGTAGTCAGTTGTAGGTGGGAGCAAATGATTTACGGGTTATTCCCAAAAGTTAACCAGACTAACCAGTTTGCTTTGTTATGAATACATTCTTCCTGAAAACAAATGCTTACATCTTTTTAAATAGTTTACATACTGACCTTTTGTTACCTGGGAATAATTCTTGGGCCCTTTATTTTTAGTCTGACATAAGCACCTCCTGTTTCCAACTATTTTTCCTGCTTACATGAGGTGGAAGTGGATCGGAGTATGGCTGAAAGGAGATTGACTATGAGTTGGTAATTGCTGAAACAGGATGACTGGTTATTATACTTTACTATTTTTAAATATGTTTAAAAAGATTTCTAAAGAAATAATATTTTTTAAATTCAATATAGGGCTGATTCTAGCTAAAGAACCTGTCTCAGGAAAGATATGACAAAATAATAATTCATAAGTTATCAAGGGGTCATGAGGGAGTGGGGAGCAGGGAGGGAGGGGAAAAATGAGGACCTAATGCCAGGGGCTTAAGTGGAGAGGAAATGTTTTG
>NW_022103928.1:4397902-4398879 GCF_000313985.2 Echinops telfairi | reverse complement strand
AAAAAAAAAGAAGAACCTGTCTCAAAATTTTAACTGTGCTATCTCAATTTCCCTAAATGTAAAATAGAGATAAAAATTCTATTTGCAGGATTAATGAGAAAATGATAAGAGCTAAGGCATATGTAGAAATTAATTAATTCCTTGCACATAATTAAGAGTTGGATTATTGTTAATGCTGTTGCTGATGCTACAGTAGCTGTTGCTATTTTACCCCTCGGTATTTGTGCATATTTGTGAGTATTTGTTGATGAGAAGGTAAGGGAGGGATGAATAACAATAGGCTACTGTACTGGTATTGTGGCTGGGCAAGCAGAAAGAAAAGTATCCATCAGGGGAGATGGGGTTTGCAGAATCCTCAGGAACCCTTAGGTTTCAATGGCTATTTTTAACTGAAATTTGATAGACCTTTTAATGTTGTAATGTGTGGACTGGCTAGCTAACTGGATAATGAAGTTTTCTAATGAGAATCATCATCTTAGAATATGAAAATCAGGGGATAAGCAATACAAACAAAAACTCAAAATAAACCTTACAGATATTATTGATAATGATTTTCTGTCACTGATTAGAGATGTTTTTTTGAGACTAAAAATGGCATAATACAGAATTAGGAGGGCAACCAACATTGAAAGAATTGACATTGTAAAGTCCTTATTGAACATCACCATTTCAAGAGGCAATGTACCACAATGATTTGGAGCAATCCTATCCTTGTAATGGTCTTTGTGTGTGATACCTACATAATCTGCTGTCAACTTGCCAAGGGGGCGAGTCCAGCCTGTCAATCAGGTTGCAGCTTGATGACCTCATTTGAAGGTGCTACAGAGATAAATAGCTCACTGGAGGCCAGATACACACAGACTCTCAACTTTCGCAACACTGATGCAGCCAGAGTCCTGGAACTGGAGGAGCCATGTGGAGACCCAGGCCAGCACTGAGATGCTTCCAGCACCACTGGATCCATAAGATTTTCCATC
>NW_022103928.1:4395728-4397802 GCF_000313985.2 Echinops telfairi | reverse complement strand
CAACTGGCCTGTGATCTTCCTGCATTTGGCAACATTGCATGGCTGCATGAGTCTAAAGAAGATTTTATGGATTAGTATTGACATATGTGGTAATATTGGATTTATGGGCTTGATCTGGACTGTGCTGGGATGTTTTCTCAATGTACAATTGCTCTTTTACATAAAGCTCCTTCCTATACACATATGAGTGTCTATGGATATGTTTCTCTAGCCAACCTGGACTAACACATCATCTGAAGTAAATAGTATGTTTATTGACATAATTGATTTGCATTCTGGTGCAAGATCCTTATAGTCCCAAATTGTTAGACTAGTTAACAGTCTCGCGCCTACAATTTTGAGTTTACTAGCTTACAGCACTGGTTCCTAACTGGGGTGAATTTTGTCCCATTCTCCAGCCCCCCCACCAGTCTCCCCACTCCCAATAAGGAACATATTGCTATGTCTGGAGATATTGCCAGTTGTCAAAAATCAGAGTGAGCTTCCACTGGCATCTCACGGTTAGCGACCAGCGATACTGTTATACATCTTACAGTGCACAGGGCAGCTCCCAGACAATCTAACTCCTAAGGACAGTTGAGAAACTCTATTTTACAACATAAATTTTGAGCCAGATATAGTAATCAAAGCCCAGTTCTGCCATCTATGAGCATAACTTTGAAGGAGATGCTTTATCTTTCTCTATGCACTACTTTGCTCTAGTGCAAACAGCCCAGCTTTCAGGGAGGTTGCACAAATTAAATGAACAAATGCAGATAAGAATGTTTAACATAATCTCAGAGAAAAGGAAGTGCTAAATGGATAGCAACTGTTCCTCCTTTACTGTTTAGGTCTAACTCTTGTCGCAGTGTCTTGTAACCAACTAGTAATATTCAGGTTGACTTTGACTCATGATCACTCCATTTGTGTAATGATGCAATCATCTTTCATATTATGATTAACCAATCAATTACAAGGAAATTCAGTCCTGATCTGACATAAGTTGAGTTGATCTGTATGCCACAGAGCTTTCAATGGCTGATTTTCAGAGTAGATCGTCAGACCCTGTGGAATCAGCTTTAACCAATAACCTTTCAGTTAACAGCTGGTGTTACTATCGCACCACCCAGGGTTGCCATGCGGTGTCTGCCTCGTGGCCGTGGAGTTCATCCGCACTCATAGCGAACCTAGAGAGGAACTGACCGCCTCATTTTTCTCCCATGTATCACTTGGTGGTTGAACTGTTGACCTTGAGGTTAGCAACCCAGTGCCTAACCCATGGCTTCATGTGAATTGTCTGAGCACTCACTAACTTGACGGCCAGGAAGACATTTGGTTTCTGTTTTTGTTTATTTGAGGTGGGTGAAGAGAGTTGAAATTTTACAATGTATCTTTTTGCAAATATTTTTGAGTTCCTAGGATGTAAACATACTTTACCTACTGCTGAAGATGAACGGAAAACAAGACAAAACCCTGGGTTTGATTCCTTGAAAGACAATCTTTATTGTTGAAAGAGTCCTTCCTTAGAAAGACCTAGAACATTGGTTTGAAATGTTCTCTTTCATTCATTTAAACAAAATATGATGCACGCCAGGAGCTTAATGGTTTACAAGTTGGGACTTTTGTTATATCTTTTGTTTTTGTTACAGCTGATTTAATAATTCTGTCACACGGAACATGAAAGATTCTTGACTACCCTGAGCTTTTAATCTGTGATTATTTAATTTCATTTTTTTTTTCACCTTGAGTGAAACTCTTCGGGCAGGCTTACAATGATAATAGCTCTTAAATATCTTTCTACTGTGCCAATAATTCACACACTCTCCACATTCCCCATCTATACTCAGGGTCAAGGGGGAGCATCCATTTTCCTTAATTCAATCTTGCCTACTTTTCTCTGACTTCCAACAGCTTCTTATGAAGGCACAGCAGGGCTCATTCCAGGTGCTGGTGTTTGGGGAAGACTCAGGACTGTGGAGAGGGGGACACATTTTGGTTCTTTCTCAGGACTGTGGAGAGGGGGGTACAGTTTTGTTCTTTCTCAGGACTGTGGAGAGAGGGACACAGTTTTGTTCTTTCTCAGGACTGTGGAGAG
>NW_022103928.1:4389536-4395466 GCF_000313985.2 Echinops telfairi | reverse complement strand
TTTGTTCTTTCTCAGGACTGTGGAGAGGGGGATGCAGTTTTGTTCTTTCTCAGGACTGTGGAGAGGGGGATGCAGTTTTGTTCTTTCTCCGTCACTCTACTCACAAGAGCCGTTTAATGATTTGAGCACTCTGTGTGAGTGACCTAACATGAAATATTGCATTGAAACTACATAGAGAGGACACAAGTCAAATAATAGAAGCAATAATGTGCTTTTGTCCTGCTTCTGTGGACTTCCTAAGTTTAAATTGAGTACATTTTACTGATAACCGGTATATTTTTTCCCACCATAGAAATTTGCTGGACTGATAAATCTCTAGAGAGTTAACATTCTTCTTTAAAAACAACAACTTGATGTTTTGATTTCCTGGTCATGTTGAAAGAGTTCCATGGCAAAGTGAAAATGTTGCCATGTTTGCACAGGAACAAGTGGCCTCTCTTGGGTACACATGCCATCACGGTCTCCGGTGACCAGCACTCAGTAAACCAGGGTTCCTATTTAGCCCCATTGTTCTTTCGGACCTTTAGACAATATTGTTTTCCAGCTAATATTAATATGTATTTCAAGGACAAAATTGTGTTTGAGTGAGTAATTAACTAAGTAGTGACAAATATGGTAACATTTTTACCTTGGTGAATCCAGACATCATGATTCACCAAGTGTGATCGAAAGTGTTTTTTTCATGGAATTTGTGCTGTTTCCTGAAGCCCTGACATCAGACCCACAAGGAAGTTAGAAGAACTGAGTGCTCTTCCTTCTTTACTCTCATAACTTGTGGTTATCTGATTTATATTAGATTTTATGACTTAAGTCTCACACAGTCTTTTCTAAGGAGAAGCTCCTGTTTTCCTCCTTCATTTTTCCAAACTGAAAATTAGAACCAGTTGCTACCAATTCAACCTTTTCGTGCTGTAAATGGTCACTATGAATTGGACTTACTTAACAGCAGCAGTTTGTGTTCTTGAAACCCTTATTCCTTCATTGGTTAATTGCTGAGACTGGAATAAAGATCTCTGCTCATACTTGCCTGCACCAGCAAGCCAGGTTCTCTACTTTGGTGGAGAGGACTATTATCTACCATCGTGATGGCTATGTCTATGAGTGGTTGCACAAAATCAATTGCAGACTTGTAGGAAGGCCTATTTGGGTCTTGATTTCAAATAACCACTTCACCCTTAACACTAACCAAGGTGATTATCCAAAACACCAGTCCAAGACCAGGTTCTCCATTGAATAAGAATTTAGAAGGGAAAAGTGAATAGTAGTTAATGTTTTTGTTTCCGAGTGCTACCAAGACAAAAATGTCACAGGTGAGTATCTCTTAAAAACCGAAATGGACACTCTCACAGTATAATATGCTAAAAGCCAAATCCAATGTGTGGCTTTAGGAGAAGATCCTTACCTTGGAAGTACTAGAATGTTAGATATATTTGATTATCATCTGTCTTCCTTTATTCTCTGTTCTGACTAACACAATGCATATAAAGAAGTGCTAATTTTTGAAAAATAAGTGTGTGTGTGTGCGCGTGTGTGCGCGCGCGCGCACACACGTGTGAATTTCTGAATGGAAAGAACAGTGAGTTTGCATGTGTGAAGAAAATGTGGAGTGTCTCATGATAATCCTCTGGTGTCCTCTGAAGAGGTGAGGCAGTAGAGGATGCATCTGAAACTGGAAGCAGGAACTGGAAGCCAATAGGAAACCACCCCAGGACATGAATGGTAGAATGGAGCAGGTGCTCCAGCTAGAGAGCAGAAATCCATTTCCTTCAGTATCTGCCCTTCCAACAAGTTCTTTTTCTGATGGCAAATGTTTCTTTTTCATTCAAAGAAAATAGAAAGCATTTACCCAATTTTTTCATTTAAATAAGCTGTATCCCATTTTATTAAAAAATAATACTTCAAAGATGTTAAGGAAGTTTAGGTAGATCTCTAATTAGACTAGTTATGCTGCAGTAATGGACACATTCTACATCTCAATGATTTAGGAAAAAAGAAATCTGTTTTATTTCTCACACCAAATGCCAACTAAGGGCATATAGAAGTTCTTATGGGTAGGGCAAGTTCAGATCGTTGAGTGTTGGCAATTCATGTTTCCATTAAGGAGTAGACACTTACAAATTTCATTAGCCAAAGCAAGTTTTCTTGAACTTGCCTAATTTCTAGGGAACAGACAGAATCCTTTTAGCGTCTCAAAAAAAGAGAAAGAGTTTAATATCTGCTACAGTTTCCTTGAGTTGTTACCTTCATCTTCATATTGGAACTGTGACTCATACCTCTTCTGAAAGCAGAAATGATTTCACCCATAAGGTGTTTAGTCTATGCCAGGTACTGCACTGACCTTTTATATGAAAGTCCACATTTGATTTTAATAATAATTATCTGATGTTGCCTTTAGCATCTTCCTTACTGGTCAATTCCTGGAATCTAGGTTCTTCCTCAAAGAATGTATAATGCTGCCTATGAATAGTTGGTCATTAGATCTACTCTGTCATTATCTACTAAAATAGTTTTTTTATGAATAAGGATGGATGAAGAATGGATGTGGGCTGCTGTAACTGTCAATACCAAGGTTACCACCTTCATCTTCATGACTGTCTGCATTTACTTAACACTCTTTATATCCCAAACACAGTGTTCTGTACTTTGCATACATAATTCCTCATAACCCTCACAATAATCTTCTGAGACGCTGTTTGGTGTCATTAAGTCCATGGTCAACTCATTGCAACTCTGTTAACAGAGGAAAACTGCCCATACAACTTTCTTGGCTGTAGTCCTTATAGAAGCAGCTTACCAGAAATATGTCCTTCTGCAGTACCTCTAGGTAAGTTGATACCACCAACCTTTAGGTTACCAGTTAAGCACAAATTCTTTGTGCTACCCAGGGACTTAGCCTATGAGTTAGGCACTATGTGTTAGACAGGGTTCTTTAGAGAAACAAAACCAGGACACTTATGCGCTATATATATATATATGTATATATATATACAGCAAAAAGGAATATAACAGTTAATTAGTACACACAACAGTACAGAGGGTTCAGTTCAGCTCACTTCTGTGGAACAGTTAAGATATTGGAAGTCCTTCAACTCATGTGGACTGCTGGGTCCGAGGTCAAGGAAGCAGAAGCAGAGTCCTCCCTTGGGCAACACAGGCAGACTCTGCCCACAAACAGTAGGGTGGGTAGGGTGGGTCAGCAACAGTCAGTAGCTCAGATGGGATATCAAATTCAAGCAACCTAAGGTGGCAGGATCCACCAGCCTCCAGTTCAAGTGATGTACGCACTAGCAGTGTGATGAAGCAGTTCTCAAAGGAGCCTCAAGCTCTAGGACATGATCCGTGGTTTGGTTTGGCCCACAGGTAGTGTAGCTCACAAGTGGAGGCAGAGAACTAGCTAAAGCAGCAGTATGCTGGTCCAATCACCAGAAAGCAAGAGGGGGTGAAGAGGGGCTTGCGAGCCATTTATCTCTTGCTCGCCAATGAATTTGCAACCGGACTAATCCCACATGTTCCTATTGGCTAGGTTGGCACAATAAGCCTAACTATCACACACTATTTTCCCACCATTTTGCAAAAGAGTACCAAAGTTCAAAGTGATTGATGTAGTTGCCCAAGTTCACACAGGTAATAAGTGGCAGAGTTGAGATTCAACCGTTTAGCTTATACCAGAGTTGATATTCTTAATAAACTTGCTTTTCTAAAGGAGCTGGATAAAAGAGATGGAAAATAAGAATATAACTATGACATTTAGGATGCATGGCAATGAATATGGAAAGCTCTGGAAAAGTGAACACTAATCTATATGTGAGAATCAGGAGTGGAAGAAAAAAGGGAGGCTTAAAATGTTTGATATTTGAGAATTCAAAAGATGACAGTATGTCAGAATAAGAGAGGGGATGAAAAATTTTTCAAAGCTTGCCAATTGTAAATGCTGGTGTAATATTTATAGCTGTTAGAAAAAGAAGATGTGCCTTGTGGATTTAGATGGAAATGCATTCAGCATTGGATTTATTGAACCTTTCTTTTCATGTGATACATTGGTATAAAAATTCATTCATTTATTAATTTAGCATGTAAAGAATGTAGATCTATATTAGGTACTAGAGATATATATTAAATAAAACCTAATTGTATAGTGCTGTATACAATTAGAAATGTATGAATCTGGAAGATACTGGTTTGAGTATTATTAATTCAACATCTATTGAAAATCTTCCAAATTATGTGATAAATACAGCAGAGTGAATAGAGTAATTCATGAAAATGTATGTGATCATTAAGGGGAAGCTTAAAAGAAGCTGAGAAACGAATCCTGGTGGCCTAGAGGATTATATATTGAGTTGCTTATAGCCAGGTCAGCAGTTCAAAGCCACCAACTGCTCTGCTTTTTAATTCCTAAAAAAAAAAAGAAGAAGCTGAGAACCCAGGCTCACAGCGAGTCTGTATGAAGAGGTCCAGGAAGGAAGAAGAAAAGGAGCGGCTCAGGCCCTCCGATTGGATCATTGAGAGAGACGTTAGAAAGAAAGAAGTTTCAATAAGGCCGAATACCACAGAGATATCAAGGGAATGAAGAAGAGAAAGTACGTTATTCTTTTAAGAAAGTTGGCAGAAGACATAAATAAAAGTGGCCGTGTAGACATGGTGGTGCCACATAAAAGGTTTGAAGTGTGATCGCAGCTACAAAAGGGGTTAGGGACCGACGAGGGACTCTAGAGGGAAGGGGGCGGGGAGTAGAGAAGTGAGTATTTTATGAAGTGAGAGACTGTGGGAAATGGAAGAAAATGGATGACAAACTGGGTAGTGCCTTTGGGCAAACCTCTCTAGCAGCTTTTTTCAATGGCAGAGAATCACAACCGAAATGGTCTACAAGGACAACTCGGGACTGACAAGTGCAGGGACGGGACGTTGTTGGGGGGCAACCACCCACCAACATACTAAGTGGCTTAAAATGAGAAGATTTTATGCTCTCAGAATCTGGAAAGCAGAAGTTCAAAATGAATATATTGACAGCACTGACTATACTTCTGGAGACAGCTGGACATTCTTAGTTTGTGGCAGTGTAACATAAATCCCCACCTGCTTCATGGGGCGGTCTTTCTTCTGTGTCTTCTCTCTGCCTTTATCTCTCTCTCTCCATGAGGACCCTCGTCATAGTCTGTCACCATGGCATCCATTCTAATCCAATATGACTTCATCTTAATTTGATCACATCTATAAGGACCTATTTCTAAATAGGGTCACATTCTGAGGTTCCAGGGTTTGGGGGAGCTATTTTTTCATATAAGCTGGTAATCACTAAGAGTGCAGGGTGACGACTAGTCATAATACTACAAAGGGGGGTGGGCTGGCAGTCAGGCTGGGAACAACAACAGATTCAAGAGAGGTTTTGACTGAGAAAAGTGAAAGGATAGGATTTGGATTCAAAGAGAGAATTCTAGAATCGGAGACTTTGAACGTTAAATACTTAGTTGCAAAGTACCAAGTATAAGGGCATAAGCTCTTTGTAGATCCTTGTTGTCTCTTTGTCCCACTCAAAAAAATTTAGTATATAAAGACTAAAACTTCATGAAAAAAACAATAGGCCAGAATGTTTGTTTTTGTGCTAACCCCTATAGTCATATAGCACATATCTATTTTTGAACTCATTTATCCAACAAATATATATTGGGTGCATTTATCCAACTCAATTTATCCAACAAATATATTGGGTGAATATCTTGTATCACACACTGTATTAGTGCCAAGAGATACTATAGTTAAATAAACAAACAGCTTTTGTCTCCACTCATAAAAAAATACATACATAGGGGGAAAAGACAATAAGTAAACATACAAATGTACAAATACACATTAAGTATCATTGAAAAAACATATTACAGTTCTGGGGATTAGCAGTTTTTTAGATATCGTACATGTGCACAAGCTCTTGT
>NW_022103928.1:4363945-4386430 GCF_000313985.2 Echinops telfairi | reverse complement strand
GCAATCATTCAAGAGGCGGAAAGAACACCAGCTAGACTGAATCCCAAGAAGAAGTCACCAAGACACATAATAGTTAAACTATCGAACTTTGAGGAAAAGGGAGCTAGTGAAACAATAAACAATGGAGAGCCCCAATTTTGGGGAACTCAAGAATGATTGTAGTTTCTAGTTCAGATTCTCTGAGTGGACACAGTAGCAAGGCAAATGTAATGTCACCATCAGCAGCGATACCCCTTCTCTTCTCAGGCCAGTTTCCAGGGTGGCTCCTTGGGCTCAGGGCTAGTGTCTTCTTTCCACTCAATAATTCTGTGACTTCTTAGATATCAACTTTATAAAATGAACTCTTCAATGTATTATAATCCATTGGATGTCGGATTTGCCGTTGTTGTGAAGTGGCACTGATTTGGTTCCGCCTCATATCAGTCCTATGCACAGGAGAACGAAACGCTGCCAGTCCCGTGCCATCCTCACAGTTGTTCCTATGCTTGAACCCATTGTTGCAGCCACTGGGTCAATCTGTCGTGTTGAGGTCTTGCTCTTTTTCACTGCCCCTCCACTGCACCAAGCATGATGGTTTTCCCCAGGGACCGGTCTCTCCTGATAATACATCCAAAATAGGTAAGAGGGTCTCCCCGTCCTTGCCTTTAATGAGCACTCTGACTGTACTTCTTCCAAGACAGTTCTTTGACCTTTTGATAGTTCAGGGTACATTCAATATTCTTCTCTAGCACCACAATTCCAAGGAGTTGACTCTTCTTCAGGGTTCTTTAATTCAACGTCCAACTTTCACATGCATGTTCAGCAATGAAAGTACCATGTCTTGGATCAGCCTCGCTTTCGTCCTCAAAGTAACACCCTTGCTTTTCAACACTAAGCGAGATCTGGTGCAGCAGATTTACCCAGAGGCAATGGGTCATCAGTGTTTTGTGCGCTGCTCCTGTGAGCACTGGTTGTGTATCTAAGCAAGACAAAACCCTTGGCAACGTCAATCATTTCTCCTTTTATCATGATTTTACCAATTGTTCACTTGGGAAGATTTTGGTCTTCTTTACATTTACATGTAAGACATACTGAAGGCTATAACCTTGAGCTTCATCGGCAAGGGTTTCAAGGCTTCTTCACTTTCGGCAAGCCAGGCTGGGGCATCTGCATAGTCCAGGTTGTTAATAAGCCTTTCTCCAATCCTGATGCAGCATTCTTCTTCCTGTCAGCTTTCATTGTTTATTTTTCAGAATACTAATTGATATAATGAATTTCTAGTGACATTTTCAATAGTTTTTTATTTAATTTTTCATTCATTTGGCATTTCACTCATTCATTCATATGCAGGTAACTTGCTGAACTGGGAGCATACAATGATACGTCTCACTCTCACTGCCAGTGAGTCTGATCCAACTCATAGCAACCTATCGGACAGAGGAGGACTGCCCCGGTGCATATCTGAGGCTGTTAGCTTTTTTATTTTATTTTACAGGAGTAGAAAGCCTCATCTTTCTCCCAAGGAAAGGTTGTTTCAAACTGCTGACCTTGCTGTTTGCAGCTCAATGTATAACCCACCAAGCTACCACAGCACCTTACAATGATAGATGGGGCAGACCTAGTTCCAGTCAGTGAGAAATTCATGATTTATTTGGGACTGAAGACAGAACTGTAAGCAAGCAATTGCAGTAAGATCAACTATGTGTTATAATAGAATGAGCAAGCACAGAAAGGAGTTTGCTGGCTCTCTCCCTAATCCAAAATTGGCGGTCAAGTTAACCTGAATAGACACCTGCTGTTACAGAAATCAGGATCTCTTCCTGGAGAAAAGGAACTGTCAGGAGCTGACAGGTTTCAGCCTAGCCATGAACTGATGTGGGACTCTGAACCCTACTATAATCTCACACGCGGATACTTCTCCTAGATTCTAGGCCAGTGGTCAATGGAATGTAGAATGATTCCAGATCCCTTTTTTGGTGGGGCAAAACCTCTTAATATTCTGCCAGGTCTTCCTGGTGCTGCTCTGTGGACTCCAACTCATGGCAGCCACCGATGCATCTGGTTGGAGCCGGGCTCCAAAGGGGTTTCCATGGCTGTGTGTTGAGAAGCAGATTGCCCTAACTTCCTTGTGCAGTTCTTCTTGTTTAATTCGAATATCCAACCTTTGGTTAGCAGCCAAGCACATTAGCCATTGGCCCCACCCAGGGACTCCTTATAGGTGTGACAATCAACTAAATAACCTTTTGATCATCTGTTTAGCTATAATATTTGAGTTTATCAGATCTCTCACTGTTGCTAGTAGTAATGTGGATGTATGTGCCATTCACAAAATACATATTATTTCCTCTTATCCACAGATTATTTAGAGGTAGATTTACTAGTATGGTCATAGAAACTTCCAGTTATCCCCTCTAATCTGTTTTCCATATTCCTGGGCCTTTGTGAGACTGCAGTTCCCAGCCTCTCTGGATGTGAAATGTCTTTAGGAGACTAACCCCACCCTAATGGAAGGAGAGTGGAAGAGATTTGTGCTAGTTCACACATGGCATCTACGACTATGGGGGACTCTTCTTGCTACTCTGTATCCTCATGGGATCCCTAGCCAACACCTTTGGAAACCCAACCTCAACCCTATAGGTAAAAACAAAGTTCCAGAGGAAAGCAGAGCAGCATGGTAGAATGAAGGCTTTCTGAGGGATTCTGTTCAAGAGAGCCACCCCAACCCCCAATCTGGAATATTCCTTTCAGACTGTTAGTGTGGGGTGTATACAATTCTTGTTTTATAAAGCACTGTGGTAAGGCTAAGTTTCTTGAATAAGGCAGTCTACTAAGAAGAGATGCCACCTAACCCATCCCTTTCACAGCAAGCCCATGTGGGCGGAGCAACGCTGTGCTATAGTGTTTTCATGGCTGTTTCCTTCTGGACGCAGACAGTCAGGCATTGCTTTGGAGGGCGCTGAATGAATATGAGCCACCAGCCTTTTTTGTTGCTAGTTGAGGGCTTACCCATTTGAACTGCCCAAATGCTCTTCTAGCAGTCTAACCTTAAACTAAATGATTACCTTGCTCTATTGTAGATGAGGACACCGGGCCCCAAGGAGCTGGCATAACCCCTCGGCCCACACACTTTGCCTACAGGAGAGTCTGGTGTGCCTGACTGCTGATTCAGTGCTCTCAAGCACTCTGCTCCTATTGTCTGGCTGATTTGCAGAGGACTGCAGGGCAAGCTGGATGGATGACTGTTGTCATGCCTTGGAAACGTTTCCTTCCGGTTCAACAGTCCCTGATCAGAATGTGCCTTTCTACCTCTGATAAACTGAGTCAAAAGGTGTATTTTCATGGGACGCCACAATCTACATTTTAACAAGACCACCAGATGCTATGGGATCTACTTAAAGTGTAGGTATTGATTCATCGTATCTAGAGTGAAAAAGGCAAATTATCAGCAGGAGGTCGGACCTGCATGAACCCGCTCAAGCCCTGCCATCAAGAGAAATTTCAGGAGACCAACTCTTTCTATGTTGGCTCCTCACCTGAAGAAAAGAGAGCTAGAATTGCTGTCCCAGTCAGGAGTCTAAGGGAAAGGAAAAACGTATTTGAAGTTCAACCTGCGGGAAGTGGTAGAAGGTCTCCTCATAGGAACACATGCCATTTGCTGAACAGAACAAATAAACAGATTTTTGGCAATGAGATTTGCTTCAAAGGAAGCAAGCGGTGCTCCTGGTGGCGGGTTAGGGGCTCCAGACTGCTGACGCACAGATGTAAGAACAAGATGTTTGCACCAGCTGCACACTGAAGAACTGAGCACAAAGCTATCATTTTCTATTTTTGTTTTAGTAATTTATCAGTTAGATTCCTCACACTGAGAGAGACTCATAAAAGGGACTGTGGATTAGCTAGTGTTAAGACATACAGAGGTGTGCACGTGACATGAAGAGAGGAGCCCGTGAAGAACAGAGACAGCTTTGTGTTTTCTGTGCATTCGTGGCCCCCGTTACCTTAGCCTTGAATTATGCCTGTTCACGAAGAACAGGTGTTTGACATAAAATCCAGGGGAAAACCATTAGGACTTCAACCCCTCTAAAGTCACGGCAAGAATTTCTAAAATTACTCTTCTTAGACAAATTGCTCCCACAAGCCTGGGCGATTTTTTTTATCCTGAGGGTGCACGGGGGATACTAAATCTTCCTGCCGACACAAACTCGTTTTCCGATGGGCCAGAGATTCCATTCATCATGTATGCAAGTCTCAGGATGCTATATACTACATTAAAGGTTAACCCCGAGAAAGTCAGGAGACACTGCCCTCGCCTCACCTGGAAGGCCAGCCCCAAACCGCTGGAACTGTCAGGCCAGTCAGCAACCCCCAGCATGGGTAAACTCATTAGCAGCTTAAAGAAAAGCCTAGGATTCAAGGTAAAACATTTAAACTCATGTGTGCAAACAATGTCTTTCAAGATGAAAAGATTAGAGGATGTAAGGGTTAGTGGGCCCTGAGGAAATTAATGACATATGCTCATTTATTTATATATAGTTATTAAGAGAGAGTTTGAGAGAGAAGGCAAGAGAATACAAGCAATGTGTTGCTGTTGTTGCTATTTTCATGGAGTTGGCCCCTGACTCATGGCAACCTCATGTATGAAAGGAAACACTGCCTAGTATCCTCATGATAAATTGAAATGGCAAACTTGGGGAAGTAGATCACCTGGCCTTTCTTCCTAGTCTGTCTTGGGCTGAGAGTTCCACTGAAACCTCTTTAGTATCAAGGTAACATCTGATAGATATGCAGTAGTTGCTCATGAGGTGCATTGGGAGGAACTGAACCCACATCTCCTGCATGGTCACTGAGCCACCACTGGCTCTCATAAATAACTTAGGTGACTTTAAACTGTGAAAATACTTTGAAATGATTAGGAATCATATATATTTTGTTCTTTTTTTTACTGTCAGATGCCAGTGGCTGAAACCTGCCTCTACTGACATCCAGTTTATTTTATGGAATAGAGTTTTCTCTGGAGCCCGGGGGAGTCTCTCTGAAAGAAACATCTTTTCCTGTTCATCATATATATGCCAACTGAGTTTCCTGCTGGACCAAGGAGAGACGATGAAGGCAGACCTCAAGGAAGAAAGCCAGGTTCTCTCATTAGTGACTTCATAAACACTTTATTTAACTGGTAAATTTATGCCTCACGTTTTGTCACAAAGGAATTTAGAGGTGCATTCTTTTCCCACAATTAGTTGCTGGTCTTAGCCTTTAGCTGACCAGAGGAGAGAATGTAATCAACTGCTCCAAACCTGATTTTAGTCAAATGTCTACGCAATAAATTATAGGATGAAGACATCATCTTAGATTACCTTTCCAAAATTGATGATCAGGACAGGGAAGATTAGAATTTTATCTACCAAATTAGTTGCATTCATCTCTTGAACCGAGGCTGCCAAAGTGTCAGAAATCAAACTGATCACAACCAAGAAATATTGAAAGAAGTAAAACCCAAGGGGAAATGAAAATGCATTCAGCTGAAGGAAGCAAATACAAATAATAATGGAAACAGACAGCTTTTACTTTAGTTCCTAGCAGGGAACTGCTTACTTGCCAGGGTGCTCGGTGCATGCACATTTAAGTAAAGTCTGGACAGCTCGAAGAGTCGGAAGGTAGGGCTATTAAATCTTCAATCCATTTCATGTGGACAAAAGAGAATTTTAGTGCAGGGTCAGAATCCTTAGACATGGACCATTTCTCATTTCCACTTGAGGAGGACACTGAAGATAACTAAGAAGGACATAGAGTCTTTGGGTGGTACAGACAGTCCACCTGAAAGTTGGGGGTTCCAGTCCACCCTGACACACCTTGAAATGAAGGCCCAGTGATTTACTTCCACAAGATGTGCTCCTGTGTATTCTATGAAGTGTAATTCTGCTCTGACACATGCGGGCCTCCGTGTCGTGGGACCAACTTGATGGGAGCTAGTTTTAATTTATTTTACTTAGAGTTTCTTTGTTGAAAGTACCCAGGAAAAGAATTTAGAACTCCAGAAAATGGGTGTGTTTGGTTTATCCCCTAAATTCCTATAATCAAGTCAAATCCAGGAGGTTTTAAATTTTTCTTCAAGTCTTAATTTCAATTCTTCAATACAAAGATAAATTTAAAATATAGTATAAAATACCATGGCAAAACTATTATATCATCACATTATCACACAACAAAAATCATTATGTTAAATCTTTTTCTTATTTTCAGTCCTAAAAGTTAAGGAATTACATTCACTTCATTGTTCATCTTGGCTCACTGCAACCATTTGACAGGTTGGAGGCTGGAAGAGTGTGGACACAAAAGGGGTGGTCTCAAGATTCTGGGTAAACTAGACCATGGATTAGATTTCATTGTATCTAGAGGGAGTTCAAAGACAGATTGAGAAAAATGAAAATGCTCAGGGTACAAGGAAGGGAAATGGCTTGGTAAAAGAGTGAGCCAAAGGGTAAATGAGTGAAGTCTTTGTATGAGGCATACAGTTAAGTGCTCGATGGCTATCTTTCTCAATGCTTGCTAGTTTGAACCCATCCAGAGGCACGTCAGAAGAAAGGCCTGGTAATCTGCTTCTAAAAGGCCACAGACTTGGAAACTCTGGGGAGTGGAGTTCAAGTTGACTCACAAAACATGGCCCTGAATCAAAACTGACTCGATGTCAACTGGGTAAGGGAAAATGGTGTATACATTGGAAAAAACCAATGGTGCTATTCTATAACAAACATGCTCCCTATCCCCACAAAAATCTTCAGAAGAATTCTGAAAAGGTGGGATCATTGTCTTCATTTCAGGCTCAGAGAATAAAAGGGAGTTTCTTTCAGTCACCGAGCTAACAAATGAAAGAGTTTTTCAAAAAATTGGAACCCAGGTCTTACCCATTTCTATTCTATACTAATGTTCAAGCAATGTTTGTTGAGCACTGTGCAGTGCCAGGCACTACCTAAACATGAAGGATTTCAGTGATCCTGAAAATATTGTTTGTAATCTTTGAGAATAACACATTTTACTAGGAAACAGCTTGACTTGAAACTGCCAGAAGGAACGGTTTTCCTTTATAATGTGTGCATTCACAAGTGTGCAGTAAAACAGCACAGATGAAGCAAGCAGTCCAATTTTATTTAACCACTGTCATGTCCATGTAAGGGAGAAAGGACTTTCTACTCCTTAAGGGTTAGTCTCAGAAACTCACAACTTGTCCTATAGCATTGCTGTGAATTGGCATTGACTCAATGACAGTGAGGTGTGTTTCTTTGTTTTTATATTCATGTGGAAGTTGAACAATGAATATGGAAGTTTGAAAAAGAATCAATGCATTTGAATTATTGTGCTGGCAAAGAGAATACCATGGCCTGAGAGAACAAACAAATCTCTTTGGGACTAAATACAGCCAGAACGCGCCCTAGAAGTGTGGATAGTGAAACTTCATACTAGGGACATATTTTTAGGAGAAACCAGTTCCTGAAAAAAGACATGATGTTGGGTGAAGTAGAATAGCCTCAAAAATGAGGAAACTCTTTGTAGAGAAGGCTACAAAGAGATAGTTAGTTTATTGTACCAACATGGCCGATAAACAAATGTCGGGTTAATTGAAGGGCAGAGAGATAAATGGCTCAGTGAGCCTCACCTTTCTAGTTCTTGGCTCTCTTGCAAGGTACACTTCCTGCAAGACATCCCCAAGGAGAAGCCACATGGACCTACCCCGATGCAGCCCTGGGTGCTGGAGCAGCCGTGTTGAGCCCTTGCCAGTGCTGAGATGCTTCCATGTTCATGGACTCAGCTTTCCTCCTGCAGTCAACATCATTGCGTGTGCTTTGTGAGATGGAGGAGGACTTTGTAGATTGGTGTTGGACATATGGGTTAATGTTGAACTTGTGGGCTTGGGCAGCACTGGGTTGGGATGTTTTCTTGATGTGCACTTACACTTTATATCAAACTCTCTCTTCTACATATGTTTCTGTGGATTTGTTTCTCTAAAGTACCCAGACTAACACAGGTTGACATAGCAGCTGCCAATGTGTTGAAACATAACAGCAATGGTGGGAATGGTGCAGGACCAGGCAATGCTTCATTCTGTGGTGCACAGGGTCGTTCATTGCACCTAACAAGATTTGCTGAATCATTGATTAAGAACAGGAGAAATCCTTTGACTTGAATAAAAACTTCAGTGTGAGATTAGATGGTGGGTAAAATGAGAGTGGCTCTCATACTTATGAAAACAGGAATATAGGGAAGAAGGAAACATTCAATTTTGATGAATGTGTCCAAGATTTTTCAGTCTGAGAATCTAGGATTAGGCTATTTTGAATTTCAGTATTCAAGAGAACACTGTATAGTACTGTGCAGTATGTTTTAATGTATTGCAGTGGTGTTCATGGCCACAGACACTCAGACAGCCAAAAGCTCTGGGGAGCTACTTATCTCCTTTCATTTTATTTCTAAATGCCCGAGTCATGGAGGCTGAGGGAAGATTCATTTTATGAATAGATGCAACGAATTAGAAACAATGAATTGAGAACAATGACTTATATCTAGTGACTTTTTAATGCCTTCCTTTCATGAAACAAACTACTGTGTATAGCGGCACACTGAGTCTTTCATGTTATTAAAGTTCTTGTCAAAATCTTACTTAAACCACTGAGACAAAGATGAATTCTTCCTCTGTGACTCAGAACAGTTAAATTTACTTCTCTGACACACTGCAAGTTGATTTAGAGCTAATCCGTCTCTTTTTTATTGGCTTCGTGTAAAACATGGCTTTTCTTGGTTTCTTTTCTTCCACTCTACATTGTCTTGTAGAAATATGTAACGTCAATTTATACCATAAAAAATAGCCTCTCTAGGAAAAATCCAGAAGGACTTCTATCACAAAAGAAAAACAATACATCACTCATATGCTGTTGGATTCTCTCCACATAACAACAGGCTGGAGTGGGAGTGGTGGTCAATATTTGGAAAGCAACAGTAATGAAAAGTACAGAATGGGATCTGGATAGGGCAGCCGGGAAACACACAGCATCCACTATTTATCTGTGCTAACGGCTGGCTCCAGATGCCACCATACTAGGGTCATTTGACTCAGATTCTTTATCGGACATTGGATTTCTATATTGATTTGGTTAATAAACAGAGAAGTTGTGGAGATTTAGGAACATAATCAAAATCAAAACATTAGTAAACTTGGAGATCCAGTATATATTTAATGACATCTGTTCCCAGAAAGGAATTGTGTTTTCTGATATTTGCTAATTTTGAGATGTGGCCAAGTTATGGGTTATTTCACACACTTCTTAGTCTCTTGGTTTCAGAAAATCCTTTTGGAGAAATTGGAAATTGGTGATAGTCTCATTAGATGGATTCACATCTCTGTAGAAAACTATATTTAATGCGGAGAGATTAGCTAATATAAATTTGAAAGAATTCTAGTAGTATGATCATAGGATTTGAAGATTGTTCTTTACTACTGCACATTTTTACATCAAACAAATTTTTATTGATAGCCTCCTGAGTTAGTTAATTGTGCCAACCTGGCCGATAATCACATGTGTGGCTAATTAAAAGGCGGAGGGATAAATGGGTGGTGAGCCTTGCCTTTCTAGTTCTCAGGTCTCTCGCTTTGTGATGGTCGCACCAGGGTGCAGCTGCCTTAGCAGTTCCCTGCTTCAGCTTGCAGGATTGACTTCCTACAAGACATCCCCAAGGAGAAGCCACATGGACCTATCCCGATGCAGCCCTGGGTGCTGGAGCAGCCGTGTGGAGACCCTTGCTAGTGCTGAGATGCTTATTTGTCCACTGACTCGGCTTTCCTCCTGCAGTTGGCATCATTGCCTTTGTTTTGAGGTGGAGGACTTTGTGGACTGGTGTTGGACTTTTGGGTTAATGGGTTAATGTTGGACTTGTGGGCTTGGGCAGCATTGGGTTGGGATATTTTCGTGATGCACACTTTCTTTACATAAAACTCTCTTATACATGAGTTGCTGTGAATTTGTTTCTCTAAGGTACCTAGACAAATACACCTCCTCTATGCTAGATGGTTGGCTAAATATTGGCAATGACACCACATAATGACATGACCTTTTTTTCAAAGATGGGTAGTTTAGTGAGAAAACTCAAGAAAGACAAAAGCATTAATAACTAGAAGCACACTATACTGTATATTATATGATATAATCGGCCTTTTATATAGATTCTTCTTTGAATTAGAGTGCTGGTTAATAATACTAAAAGTACCATGGACTTCTAGAAAACACATGTATTCTGAAAAGAGTTCAACCTCCATGAAGTGAGGCTAACCAGACTTTTTCACACGTACTTTGGATATGTTATCAGGAAGGGCTGCCAGAAAGACACCATGCTTGGCAAAGTCCAGAGTCGGTGAAAAAGAGGAAACCCCTCCATGAGCAACATGGCAGTGGGTGCAACACTGGGCTCAGACAGAGCCTCGGGCTGTGCAATGTTTCATTATGCTGTCCATGTGGTGCTGTGAGTTGAAACGTAACAACAATCACATGGTACTACAGGGGCAGCAAAAATTGACAGCAACTCTTCCTTGGGTAGATGCTGACTCATGGCACACCAGTAAGACTACCCCTATGGGTTTCTGAGACCGTCACTGTTCACAGGAGTAGAAAGTCTCATCTTTCTACCATGGAGTAGCTAGGGGTGCTACTGACCCTGTGACTTGCAGCCCAACTATTTGTAATTATAGAAGTTTGGGGAAGACGTTATGGTGAGAAGCCATCTTCATGAGAGCTCAAAGATAATTAAAATTAAGTCAGGCAAATTACAACAATGAGAATGGGAGAGTATGACTCAGAGAAGGATGTTCTAGGAAGAAAGACAAACGCGACAGCTTAATGTTGTTGTGTGTGCCACACATTCTGCCTCATTGTGACCCTGTAGAACAGATTGGAATGGTTCCATATGATTGTAAGACTGGGATCTATCCACATCTTTCTCATAGAAGAGTGATTAGTAGATGAACACTAACCACTAAACAACCAGGGCTCCTTACAAAATATTGGGTTTAATCAATAACTTGGGCAAAACTAGAAGAGAACAGGGAAGTTGTTCACTTATGTTGTCTTCTTAATAATCCTTTTACACAAACGTCTCTATGTAGGGGCTAAGTGGTTTGAACACTGAGTAAATTTCCAGACCTGATTAGATTAGTTAAATCAGTCACATCGTTGTTTGCAGCCTTTGAGACAGTCCCCAACTCATGGTGACCCCTTCTACAGAAGGATGAGCCCATTGTGATCCATGGGGTTTTTATTGGCTGATTTTTCAGAAGTAGATCGCAAAGTCTTTCTTCGAGACTGTCTTAGTTTGGAAGCTCAGTTAGAACCTGTTATCTCCATAACAAAATGCAAGCTCCCACTGACAGACAAGTTGTGGCTGTGCTTGAAGTGAACTGGCTGAGAGTTAAGCCCCTAACTCCCACACAGAAGTGAGAATTCTCCCATTAAAAGGCCACTGCTCCACAAATCATTCATCACTCTTCTTAATTCTTTGCTGTGGAAGCCATTTAGTCAAGGCACTTTCATGCCATCAGCGTTTGGACCAATGAGTTAGGCTATTGAAGTACAATGGAACATTCTCTAGGGGTTTGGGGCATTTTTTGTTGCTATTGTTCTAAAGGTAGTGCCCCTGGAATGGTTGGTGTATCCTATCTGTTGGTGTGCTCTATGGCCGTATGGAGAACTAGGTTAGGATGAAGCTGGCATTATGAATAAAGAGTACACAACATTTGAATTCTGGATAACATGACATGTCTGAAACATCCAGCTCCAAAGCCTATCTTCCCTCTTAACTTCTGCTACAGGAGGCAATTATGCCCTGTTAAAGCATGGTCGGTGGTTTCTTGATGTTGAATCTCTTAAAGCATACAACTTGATAATCAAATTGACAAATGATTTTCAACTGGGAAAGATAGCAAATTAGTTAGATAAAAATGAAAGGATTCACAAAGAAAAGCAAATGTGGTGAAGAAAGCTGATGGTGTAGCGTCTGAGGGCTTAAAGGCTTGTAATTAATTAAACAAGAGGCCATCTAGCAGAAAAGCAACAACGGCCACATGAAAGAAGCACATCAGCCTGTGTGATCATGAGGTGTCAACAGAAAGAGTTATCAGTCATTCAAAAAACAGGCAACCAACTTGATATAAAGGGAAATGGATGTAGTGGAGACCCAAACTCATCTGCAAAGTAATTGGACAGTCCCTCACAGAAAGGCCACACGGATGAGCAGATAATAAATCCAGAATGCAGTATGGCACTGATGAATCACATAAATATCATCTAGTTATTCAATATTTCCTCTCCTTACTATTAAGGTATTTCTTTGTTTTGACTCATTAATCATGTTAGATTTGCATATGGTCTTTTGTATATGTAAGATTGTTCAGTGCATGTAAGTTAAGATAGATAGCCCTTCAGAAACAGTAACAGGAGTAATGGTTCCCTGAGTATATCGAAAGTGGGGAAAGGGGAAGAGAGGATGCTGATAGCACTGATGATTGTATAACTCCTTGAGGGAACTGAACAACAGAATTGAGAACTGTATGTGAATAGATATATTGGGTTGTGTAAGATATGTCAATAAAGCTATTATTTTAAAAATATAGTAATGGACTAGATGATGGATTCAAACAGAGAAGGGGAGCTTTAGTCAGGATAAATATAAGGCTTTATGATAAATATATATATTTAAAAAATCATACAATATGATATGTGGACATTTCAGATATTCTCGGCAGTTTGTGTGTTTAACAAAAGCTAACTATGTGGTGTAGTGGTTATGAGTTGGGCTGCAATCCACATGGTCAGCAGTTTGAAACCACCCATAGCTTCACAGGAGAAAGGGCAGATTTTCTATTCCAGTAAACAGCTACAGTCTTAGAAACCCACAGACAGTCCCTAAGAGTGAGCATTGCACCAAAGGCAGTGAGAACTGTGTGACATGGATACCAAGCAGACAGCCTATAGTTGAATAAGAATAACAATTTCAAAGTCCCAAGAAGTCACATGGCTGTTGTTGTTGTTGTTACTGTTAATTATGGCAAGTAGACCCCAACTCATGATACGTCCCAGGTGTAAAGTGGAGAACTTCCCCTTATGGTTTTTAAGGCTGTTACCTTTCAGAAACAGCACCAGGCTTGTTTTTTGAGATGCCTCTGAGTGAGTGCGCTGCCAACATTTTATGTGGTAGTCTAGTTTTTAACTATTGTGTCACCCAGGGACTCCAAAGGAGGCTTAATCCTTTTTATTCCATGAGCTGTTTAAATGATGCACAGCAAATGCTTTCTAGGGACGGTACTTGGAAACTTCACTGATAGAGTGGTGCAGTAGAGAGAAATCAGGAAGATAAAGGATCTAGAAATAAAATCGCTAAAGGATGGTTGAAAATGACTAGGAAGGACTGGCACAGTGACAGGACATGACTAGCACAGGGGTAGCAAATTATGACACTCGGGCAACCCCTCTGCTTCCCTGCTTTCCCTGCAGACGTTACTCTTCAGTCACAGGGTCCTTTTGTCCCTGAACCTAGATATACTTTTGGTATTTTCACAAACCTGCTCCCAAGGCAGCCAGTCTCACAGTCCCCAAACTAGCCAGATTCCAAAAGATTCACCACCCCTGATTTATCTAGAAAAGTCCCAACGTAGCGCTGAGATTGCACAAGCAAATGCCCCTCAGGACCAGGCAGAACCCAAACGAGGATGTCACTGGGAACACGTTACAATGTGATGGGAACTGGAAGAGTTTGCCTTGTCCAGATTCATTCAAACTCAAAATTGAAGAATAAAATTGTTAAATCAAAATAGCACCTATCAACAGCCCCAAGTATAGTGGGTTTGCTTTTTGGGTTATAGTTCCCATGTAATTTCCAGTTAGCTGCTGTTGAGTTGACACTGACTCATGGCAGCCACAGGTACAATGTGACAGGATGCAGCCTGGTCTCCTGGTCTCATAGAAGTCCTTTTGTTTCTTATTTTCTCCTGAAAGGTTTTTTGGTTTTGTTTATTTTTTAAGCTACTAAGCTCCCAGAATACCTAGCAGCAGGGCTCCAGGGCCATCCTGACCTCCACAGTGCCTCTTCCTTCCTTCCCCTCTTTCCCATGCTCACTGGCTCCTGGCACTGCATGACCTGGCAGCTGCACATGATCAGAAAATGGCCACCTAAATAGAGCAGAAGTGACCAGGCCACTATTTCCAACCCCTTCACATCCAAACTCAACCCCACACCTGGTGAGTCTGGTCTCCCATATCTAGTAGATACAATTCTTGGGCTTTTACTGCGGGTCCCCAAAGCTTTTATATAATATTTATTGCTGGGTTTGGTTGCAGAAACTGCCTTCATATAATATAGTGTTCACACAATGTCCAAATTGCATAACATCCTATTTTACAGATCTGTTAAGTGATGCATGACTATATATGGGTATATGTAATCACAACTATCCCAAATTATATATTTATTTCGGTCACGGACAGCACTTACGGCGAATCTGGTTCAAAAGAAACAAAAAACATTTGCAGCTATATGAGTGTGTAAACTGAAGTTGATTATGGGCATTTTTCCGTGAAGCGGTCCCACAGCTTTATGAAAGTGACTCCTGAGGTCGATTCAAGAAGTGGTCGTGACAGATAACACATGTGCTCACTGCATTTTGTTTCACTTTCCTTCTGGACACGGGGGTGGGGTGGGTGGGTTGATTTTCAGTCAATTCCAGTTCACAATGGCGCTATAGGGTCTTCAGGGGGGTTAATCTCAAAAATGCATATTGCTGGGCCTTTCTTTTAAGGCACCTCTGGGTAGACTCAAACCACCAAACTATGGGCTAGCATTTGAGTGTGTTACCTGTTTGTATCACCTAGTGGCTCCCTAGGCACAGACAATGACTGCATTTCCAGTTTTCTTTGCAGTTAGGTTAGTCGTGTGTCTAATTTCTGGGTAATAGAAGTGAATCAATTCCAGGATCAACTCCTAAGATTTACTGCTTTCGCCTTCATTTCTCTTGTTTTGGGAAATAAATCTTGATGGTCTCAAGGCCCTGGGATTTAGAATTGTTACAAAGTTATCAATATTAAGATTCTGTGACTTATTGTACAAATCAGAATACCTAATATACTCTGACATAAATTCAAAGTTGACATGGATATAATTAAAGACCTTCATAATGAATGACATTAAAACTAAAATAATAATACATTTTTACCTTTTTGCAAAAAATTTCTAAAGACATTTTTAAGTACCTGGTTGAACTAAAAGAATCTCTGGTGGTTATACATTGGGTAAGCAGTTCAAAGCCATGGGCAGTTGTGGGCTATACATTGGGACAGTAGTGGATTATACATTGAGTCAGAAGTTAGAAACCACTAGCTACTCTACAGGAGAAAGAGAAATCTTATAAGGCTTTCTAATCTGGTAAAGATTTAGCGGAACATTGGCTATTCCACTCTGTCTTGTAGGGGTGCCATAAGTTGGAATGGACTTACAGTGAATTTTTGTTGTTGAAGTAAATAATTAAAGACATATTTATATGTGTCTTTTATAAAGGTGCCCTGGTAGTGTAGTGGTTATGTGTTGGGCTGTGATCAGCATGGTCAGCAATTCAAAAGTACCAGCAGCTCCGTGGAAGAACAATGGTGCCTTCTACTTCCCTAAACAGTTGAAGCCTAGGAAACTCACAGGGGGGTCACTCTGAGTCTGCACTGACTCCATGGCAGTGAGTTTTTAGTAAGTCTATATAGGACATTTATATTAATCAAACAATACTTATATTTTGAATAAGTTTATTTATGGTTTGTTTGAAAACCTTCCAATCCCTCCATTATATAGTTCAGAGACATTTCTCATTCCAAGCAGCACCTTAAAATCAGTTGGCCCACTCCCAGCCAGTCCTGGGGCTTTGGGGCTCAACTCAAGGGGAGCCCTTCTGGGACATGGAGGTACAGTGAATACTATAACCCTTTGCTCAGCATGCCTACACAGTAGGGGATGCTGGGCCCCTCTAGGGTTTTCCGTATGGGTTCCAATAAATTTCTTTCCTCTTGCTAAAAAAAAAAAAAAATCAGTTGTCAATGTCCAATTGTCTACAGATGAGCTTTGGGTCTCCACTCCACACACCCATCCTCCCCCATTCACATTGTGTATAATTTTGTCACAAGGAAGAGATGAGCCAGTCAGGGTGCAGTATAGCACTGATGAAACACACAACTTTTCTCTAGTTCCTTAATGCTTCTTCCCCCAACTATCATGACCTCAATTCTATCTTACAAATGGGATTAGACCAGAACATGCACACTGCTACAGATAAGAACCCCACAACACAGGGAATCCAGCATAGATAAACCCCTCAGGGCCAACAATGAGAACAGAGATACCAGGAGGATTAGGGGAAGGTTCAGGGAGAAAGGGGGAATCAATCACAAGGATTAACATATAACCCCCTCCCAGGGGGAAGAACAGTGGAAAAGTGGATGAAGGGTGACAGAAGACAATGTAAGATATGAAAATAATAATCTATAACTTATCAAGGGTTCATGAGGGAGGGTGGGTGGGGGAGGGAGGGGGAAAATGAGGAGTTGGTATTAAGGGCTCAAGTAGAAAGAAAATGCTTTGAAAATGATGATGACAGCATATGTGCAAATGTGCTTGACATAATGGATGAATGTATGGATTGTGATAAGAGATGTAAGAGGCCCCAGTAAAAGAATTTAATTAAAAAAGAAAGAAATCCATTGGCAAAAATTACAAATACAGATGTTTGAAGCCTTTAACCCTAGAACTTTTTAGTTTTATTTAACTTGCCATTAATATTTTTGAAAAGACCCATCAGTAATTGTAATTTAAAGCCAATGGAGCATGTGGTCCGTAGGATCAAGTTCCATCTCCTTAGCATGGTATTAATAGATTTTCCAAATATAGTCAAAACCTATCTAGCTTCATCATTCACTATATCCTACCAATCACATCTCATATTTCTTATGCTTAATCATTATATTTTAATTCCTTTGTTTTAACAATATCTTGAGTCCTTTCTCATGGGTTCCACTTAGAAGTAGAAACACGAGGGTATACAGAGCATTGCTTACCTAGAGGTCATTCTCAGTCCTATTTACCTTTATCTTCTAATATTGTACAGGCAAGAAAACAGAAATACTCAATTTCTTGTCTTTGAGGGAGGTTTGCACCAGCTGTGTGAGAGCAATATTATGGGCAAGCTATCTTTCTGGAATTAAAGACAATTGTCTTACTGAGGAGGGAAAAATTGCAGACATTAGACATCATGGTATAACAGTTATCTTGTAATCATGGGATACACCACATGGAGACGAAGGCCTACAGTTCAAGGTGAAGACCGAAGGGCCTGTGCCCTGACAGACACCGATGGAACTGGATTGCCGGTGCTGGACCACTGACCTACCAATGCACCAAAGTAGGCTTTAAACCAATATGACAGTTATTGTGTGTGATTTCTCAGCAAAAGGTATTCCTGTATAAGCAAACTCTGATTATTTTTTGAAAACTCTTATTCACCTATCAATAAAAGTTTAATAATGTTAGAATATAACTATCCAAAGCAATTTTAGTATCATAATATACAACAATTAGCTTTAGCCTGAGCAGAAGTTATATTTGGGTGTGGAACATGTTAAAATCACACTTGGGGAATGTCGATAAGAATGTTCATTTCTTTCTACAAAGTCTTCAAAATAAATATTTTTAGCATATGTGCCACATTTCCATAAATCCATTCATTGTTAATTCATTAAGGAAATCAATGTGACACCTCAGTTTTACAAAATGGCTGATAATGATATATAAATAATTCATTCATGATATAATAATCCTTTTAAATGAGCATAACTTAGTTATTCATGGATTGCATGAATTTATGACAGTGCACAAAGTCTTTCTTGCAAAGGATGCACACTAAGTCATTCAGGAATATTTATTTGATGGATTCAATTAAAATTTACTCAGTTGTCAGGGCCTATAAAATATTGAGAAAATTGATCCTAGAAAATCCAGGCATTTGGTGTAGAATACTATAAATTTAAAATGAATCCTTTATTATATATATCCACTTTGAATTCGAATGGTTGGGTTCTATAATCAAATGAATTTTGAAACCTCACTATGCTCTTAAAAAAAAGAAAGAAAATGGGTTTATAAAGCATTTATGACAAAGTTCAAAATCTAAGGTTAATACAAAAGGGCTTGAAAGCAATCACCAGGTAAGCAGAAATTTAGCATAGGAAATGAAAGGCAAAGATGGGGAAATAAAATGAAAGAAGCACTGAACAGAAAGAGATTTGAAAGGAACATTAATACTTCACATAATGCAAAAGGATATAGGTAGATGATGGTGAATATGGTAATAGTGAAGAATAACTGATGGAGTTACTTCAGTCCACACTAGAAAAAATTAATAATAAATAAAAGTCTGTTGGCAGACCTGTGGGTATTCTAGACTTTAAAAAGACCAATAAATCAAGAATTTATAATGTAAGTTTCAGGATGAAGCAAGCACGTGGGACCTGCATCTAAATTCCCAGGCTTCAGGAAAATGCATGTCATGCCTATTGAAAAACGACAACAAATCCAGGAGAGCTATTTAGCATACATCAGTGAAAATAAAGATCAACAGAAATTGCTTTCTAAAAAATATTTTTAGAGGAATTTACAAGTGATGAGACTCTCATTATTTCCATTTCTCTACAGATTGCCAATGTGCCTCTATTTTTTATGCTTCTTTCCTTTCATTGAATGCTAATGAGAACACGATATGCATATGCATAATCTGGGCTCAGCTACACATGTGAGATGATGCTCTGTGCATTAATTTGCCAGCCAAATTGCTATCAGCCTTAAATATTTGAAGAGCTGAGAGAAAGTTCTGCAGGAGGAAATTTTATCCAATCACTGTTAACTTTGAGTACTCAAGAAGTGAGGTCATTTTTCTTGATAATTACTGCTGTAAAACGATGGAACCACCTGAGATTCTGGAAATATCTTAATTCTTCTCTTACTAATCACTCTCAAAAACTAACATTGGTTTTGGCCATATCTTTTCATGACCCTGGATTGCGTGTTCTCATATTGTTAACTCCAAGACTTGGGTCTGCTCATTGCACACCTGATAAACCAAGCTTTTAAACAACAATTTCAGTGTGATAAGAAGCTATGACAGAGATAAGGATGAAATACCTGAGACATCACTGAACAAACAGCTTTGGCAAGTCAATTTGGCCACAATTCGATGGGATAGAACACCTACTATTTCCATTTTGAAAAGTTATACAGTTTCCATGAAATCTGATTTATTTTTCATGATCTGTGCATGTCCCATTTTTTCTGTGTGATTAAGATAATTGAATTGGTCAACATGAGCTCCAATCCAACTTAATCGATATCTGGCCTTGGGTGAATGAATTAACCAAGTGTTTTTACTTCTGTGAAATTGATATAATAACAAAACATGCTAGAATTAATTCTAACTCCCGTCTGCCCTTTTGTTCTGCTGCGGTTGTATACAATTTGCTATAATATTGAAGTTTTATATAAGTATTTGAAATACAAGCAAGAATACGTAAAGTGAACAAGTTGCAGCAGAGCTTCCAGGTTAAGACAGACCAGGAAAAGATGCCTAATGCATTACTTTGTAAAACTAGACAAAAACAATTTGTCTTTGGACCTATGGACCACAGGAGAAGCATCCAACTTACTTGTTTTTTGACATATTATGAGTAGGAATCAATTGTTAGAGGAAGACACCAAGTTTGGTGAAGGAATGTGACAATAATAGCAACGGAGATCTTCCGTCAGATGGATTGGCATAATAGCTACAATGATGAACTTAGACATACTGCCAATGAGTTTGGACCAGGCAATGTTCCATTCTGTTGTGTCCAAGTCACTCTGAGTCGACATTAATTCAGTGGTAGCTAACAACAACAAAAAGGCACTTCAAGATTTGAATAAAGTCTTTTCCTGATAAGGGTATAGGGGTCTTTTCCTGATTTTGGCTAATATAAAAGTTCATCTGCTTTTAAGTCTTGTTAGGATGTCGATGAGAATGATAGCTTGTATATGTTAACAATTGGACTGAAGATATTGGGTTGTTGTCATTATTGTTAGGTGCTATCAAGTTGGTTCTACCTCATAGTGAACCAATGTCCAACAGAACGAAATCTGTGCAGTCTTGTACCATCCTTACGATGGGCTCAATATTTGAACCTCTTATTATAGCCACTGTACCAATCCATCTTGCTGTAGGTCATCCCTTTCTTCACTGACCCTCTATGTTCCAAGCATGATATACTTCTGAGAAAGTTCCCTCTTGATAGCATGTCCAAAGTACCTGAGATGAAATTTCCCTGTACTGGTTTCTAAGGAGCATTCCACTGTACGTCCCCTAAGATATAAGAAGAAGCTTGAACAAATCATGGAAAACGGAATGAAGAGATAATAGAAGTTTTTTCATGACCTTTTTGAGGTCCCATGGTATTTGTTTATCCTTCTTGTTGTCTATGATGTAGTCAGTATCACTTTTAGTGTGCATATGAGGTACTTACCGATTCCATGACTGGTGGTGAAGTGGTTAAGTGTTGGGTTGCAATCTGCATAGTCCTTAGTTGGAAACCAACCACAGCAGCTCAAGGGGGAAAGGCTGGTTTCTACTCCTGTAAACAGTGATAGGCTCAGAAACCCATAGGGTGTCACTATGCTTCAGCACTGACTGGATGGGAGGGAGGTTTTGGTTTTTGCTTTTTGACAATTGGGCAAGTGACAGCTTTGCTTTCTGTCACTTTAAAAAGGTCTTCTGCAGTTGAGTTGCCCAATGAAATATGTCTTCAATTCCTTGACTGCTGTTTCCATACGTCTGAGTAAAATTAAATCATTGACAACTGCAAATTGTCTTCCATTTATCATTATGTAGTCTATTGGTCCAACTGTGAGGACTTTTGGCTTATTTGTGTTGAAGTGTAACCCATTTTGAATGGAATGTTTTTTGAAAAAAATATATCAGTAATTGCTTCAAGTTTTCTTTGCTTTCAGTAGGAAAAATATTAAGCATTATTTGCCTATCACAAGGTATTAATGAATCTTCCTCCAACCCCTAAACTGCAATGTTCTTCAAAAATCAAGCTTCTCAGATTATTTTCTCAGTATACCAAATGAGTAAGTAGAGTGAAAAGATATCACAACCCTGATGCATACATTTCCTGATTTTAAACAATGCAAAACCCCTTTGTTCTGTTTAAAAGGCTATCAATTGGTCTATAGAGAGATTCCACATGAGCACAATTAAGGGTTCATGTTCTTTGTAATGTTATCCATTGTTTGTTCTGATTCACCTAGTTGATTGAAAGTATCCTTTGTGGCAACGAGAATATCAGAAAATTGTTTACTGATGTTTCATTGAATGTATAGGCAATCATATAACATTGTTAATTACACTTTTTGATCTAAGTCCTCTTCTGAATCTGGCATTTATCTTTGGCATTGCCTTGCCGAAATATTCCTGCAAAACTTTTAGAATTCTCTTCAGCTACAGTTTACTGACATATGTTATTATGGTATTGTTTAACGACTTTCACAATCCGTTGGATCACTTTTCTTTTGAATAAGTACAAATATAGATCTCTTACAGTTAGTTGGCTAACATCTAAATTGGCTCTTCATCAATTTACGGATCTTTGTTTATGCCTTCAGTTAAGCTTGGATTTCTTCTTTTAATACGACCAGTTCCTTATAATCTCCTACTTCCTGAAAAGGTAGAATGCTGATCATTTCCTTTTGGTACATTGACTCTGTATATTTCTTCAAACTTTTTCTGTTGCTTCCCAAGTCGCTCTGTATCTTGACCAAAAAATCTTCTGGTAGCGCAATCTGAGGATTGAACCTTTTTCTTTAGTTCTTTCATCTTGAAAAATCCCAAGCATAGTCTTCTTTTCTGGGTTTCTAGTACCAGGTCTTTGCATATTTCATTATAATACTGTGTTCCTTGAGCTGTCTTTTGAAATATTCTTCCAATTCTTTTATATCATTATTTCTTCCATTAACTCTAGCTATTCTATGTTCAAGGGCAAGCTTATGAGCCTCTTCTGACATGTATTTTTCTCCTTTCTTTCTTTTAAAATGACTTTTTGACTTCTTCATGTATGATACTCTTTTTCATTTTTAAGACAACTCAAATTTTAAAATGAAAAAGAAGAGAAAGGCATTTCATAAACGTATGTCCAACATTGTTCTATTAAATTGGCATTCCAGGATGCACACGTTCCCGACACGATTGCTGAAGAAAAATATGTGCATAAGCAAATGTGGTGAAGAAAGCTGATGGTGCCTGGCTATCAAAAGATATAGCATCTGTGGTCTTAAAGGCATGAAGATAAACAAGCAGCCATCTAGCTGAGAAGCATCAAAGCCCACATGGAAGAAGCACACCAGCCTGTCTGACCATGAGGT
>NW_022103928.1:4351252-4363284 GCF_000313985.2 Echinops telfairi | reverse complement strand
TCTACATATAGCCTCCTCCCTAGGGGATGGACAGCAAAGAAAGGGCAGGGGATTCATCAGACAGTGTAACATATGACAAAATAATAACAAGTTGTGAATTATGAAGGGTTCATGAGGAAGCGGGGAGTGGGGAGGGAGGGGAAAAATGAGCAACTGATATGAAGGGTTAAAGTGGAAGGAAAATGTTTTGAGAGTGATGAGGGCAACAAATGTACATATGTGCTTGACACAATGGATGTATCTATGGATTGTGATTGGAATTGTAAGAGCCCCCAATAAAATGATTTTTAAAAAAAAGGGTATGTCCAAGTGACCAAGAAGCATCTTAAAAAAGCATATTCAAAAGTATTCAACAACACTAGTCCCGGGGAAAAACAAATTAAAACCACTGTGAGAAACCACTACACACACACCAGAGTGGCCAAAGTTTTGAGCACCTCAAACTCTTTGATTTCTGGAGGGCACATTATTTGTATTTGTTTTCTATTGTTGTGGGAAAAGTGACTGCAAATTGAGCGCTTTAAATCAATGCACATTTGCTCTGTCTCAGGTCCTGAGGGTCCGGTAAAACTGACTGGATCCTGTACTGAGGGCTTCTATCAAGGACTGAGTTTATCCTGAGATCTGACTGGTGAAGAATTTGCCTCAAAGTTCACTTGGGCAATTCCATTATTTTATTGAATGCAAAGGCTATTGACTGGGTGGATAATAACAAATTATGGATAACACTACAAACAATGTGAATTCCAGAACACTTAATTTTTCTCATGTAGATGCAGTACATAGACCAACAACATGGTTTAATATTATGAAATATGTGTATTAGTGTTGTATACTTTCATCCTACTTAGTTGGTTTTCTAAGCAAACAGTCTGAGAAACTGGGCGGTATGACGGGAAATGTGGCATCAGAATGACTCATAAACAACCTGTGATATGGTTTTTAATCATAAAGAGTTTTTCAACTTCCCAAACCCAATACTTCTCGAGTGTTTGGTCTGGTAGCTCCATTTGCAAAATAAAACTTTATTAATTAAATTTCCCTAAGTCGCACAAGAGGAGAACGAATGTTTTGTTGACAATTGTTCCAAAGTAGTTTCAAGGTGGGATATAGAATAAGGAGTTATGAGAGCTGATTTTTGCATTTTTAAAGTGATTTTAGTGTTCTGAAGGATCTCAAGTTTTTTGTTAGTAGGATTGTTGGTAATAAATGGCATTAGATATATAGATAGATGATAGATAGATGTATATGGTGTATATATAGTATATATCTGTCCTTTTACACTTATGAAAAATTCTTCCTAGAAATCGATTGGAAGAATATAGAATTATTTGTATCCTTCAGAAGTCCTGGTGGTGAAGTGTTTGTGAGTTGGGCTGCTTACCTCAAGGTGTGCAGTTTGAATCCACTCTTTGGTAGAAAGATAGAACTTTCTACTCCTGTACAGTTACAGTCTCAAAAACCCACAGGGACATTTCTACCCTGATTTATAGTCATTCTGAGGAATAACTGACTTGATGACAATGGATTTGGGTTGTTGGGTTTTGAACTGTATCCCTCACCTTGTTTGCCTCCTAACCACAAGGTCAGCAGTTCAAAACCACTAACTCTTCTTCAGAAGAAAGATGTGATTTTCTACTTCTATAAACAGATATTGGAAACCCACATGAATATGACTCTTTCATTTCCAATAGTGACAAGTGTCTTCATGTATTTGTTCTTGCCTCTTAGAAAACATAGGACTCTTTCTTCCTGTGTCTATTTTGGGGGCCAAATGTTTGGACAACCAAAGGTTGTCTTAATACCTATGAGTTGCATATTTAATTTCTGTGAATTTTTGAACATGTTCAGCCATATTTTGAAATTTTTTTATATATGACAATATCCACTCTTTGTTTTGGAGTGCTGTGATAATAGATATTCCACACAGGGATGGTTTTGACGAATATAATTTTTTTCTTTCACAGTTAAGGAGGCAAAGGGTTTCAGTTCTAAGACAAGACTTTCTCTCTCTTTGGGCTTGGAAGGAATGTCCTTGTCTCCTGTGGTTGTCTGTGGGCCTGGCCTTCCTTGGAGATGTCCACATCCCTTGGCATCACTCTTCCTCTGGGTCTAAGAGGTTCTCAGCACAGGGGCCCTTTTGTGTGTATTTGTGTTTTCTTGAGGTATAGTAAAATTCTTACTTATTTATGATCTTTAATTCATCTCTGAAACAGGTTTAAATTAAAACTCTATAGGTCTGCCATCTAATTTTTCAATTTTAAGAGAACATTTTGTACTATGTTTCTTTTCTAAAAGTTCACATTCCTCCTTTTACCACAGACTATTTGGAATTCTTCAGATCTGTTTCTCCCCATCAAACACTTCATGGATGTAGTTCCTTTTTCCTGGAAAAAGCTTCTTCCCTCCTCTCGCGCCCCCTCCCCCCCCTTTCCACTCACTGGACTTAGGAATTCAATTCAACAGGGCTCATCTGAAATAGTACCTCTGCTTAACGTTTCTCTTCTCTAATAAAAATGTAAGAACCTCATTGTGTTTGTTCTGTGCTGTCTCTGCGGTGATAACACAGCATCTGGCACTTAATAATTACTAAAAAAAATATGTGTTAAATAAATAATATTTTATGTCATAGGTTATCAGGTAATAAAGGGAAATTGGAAACTTGCCAATGCACAGTGCCACACTGAAATTATGTCAATTGCAAAATAACACTCTAATAGCTTTGAAAAGAAAATATCACCCCTTATTGCCACCAATCCAGTCAGTAGCTTAGTGCGAAATAGGTTCTAATAGGGAACCTGTGCATTCAATGAACAAGGAGACGTATAAATGAGGGGATGTTTATACAACTTTAAGCAATATGTCAACATCTAAAAGAATAATTTTATATTGATCTGTAATTACTTACAGAGCTCAATGTATTTATATAGCACCACATTCACTCACAGACATACTTTAACTAACAATGTAAAATATTTTAGCATTCACTATGAGCCAGGCATTAAGTCAGAGCTGAAGATGGGGTAAATGGGTAAATACTATGAATATTCCTACAACTGGCTATTAGAGTAAGATTTTTAACTCCAGCACTCTTCAGCACCCACTAATAACTTTGTATATCAAATCATAAACCATAAAATAAGAAATGTAAGAATTAGCAATATATTTTGGTTTTCTAAAGTCCGGCACAAGGTCTATTAATGATTCTATTAATCTAAGAGGTAAAAATTTAATTTCAATGACTTCATGGGACCCTCCTGCCCCCCTGTGACTTCTCTGTGAGCTGTGTCTAAATTCCAGTTGATTTATGTAAAGTCAGAGTATATGAATGTAAACGCGCTGATACAAACTGGCTTTGCTCATTGCTATCTATCACCACCAGCATTTGCTAAGAAGTTCTTTGTTACGTTCAGACTTTTGGCTTTAGCCCAGGTAGCCACTGAGACCCTCCTGCCCCACCCTAGGTTTGTACCTGCAGACCTTTTCAGGTTGTTCTTTTCTCTGTCATTTGGGGTACAAGATAAGTTCTTTCCCTTATGCAATTTTGTGAGTGGTGGGATTCTCTGCTCTTTTTTTTATTAAATCATTTTATTGGGGGCTCGTATAACTCTTATCATAATCCACACATACATCCATTGTGTAAATCACATTTGTACATCTGTTTCCCTCATTAGTCTCAAAAAATGTGCTTTCTACTTGAACCGCTGGTATCCACTCTCATTTGTTTTCACTCCCCCCGCCATGAACCCTTAATAATTTATAAACTATTATTTTGTCATATCTACTCTTATGCAATTGGTCTAAAACTAGACTGTAGCCACAGAACGTCTCTGAAGTAATCTCAGATCCATCTGTCAAGATATATTTTGCATAGATATGGAAACCGTGATACATGGAAAAGGTATCCGCCCATCTTTCAGGTTTTTTCTAATATATTACTGTAACAGTTCAATTGACTGATCATATATCAAAACTTGACTTGTTTAGGCTAGAAGTCCATTTTGTGAAAACACGAAGAGGCAGTATAATGTTTGAAAGTTGATCTGATGCCTTAAATATTTTGTTACCTACGTTTTTTCTTTTCGCATTTTACAGTTGTTGCTGTATGACTTTTCCAGAAAAATCAGTCTGTGCTTCCATGGTGTGGTCAGAGATAGCTGCTCAACTTCTACCAGCCTTTCTTCATTTCATTCAGAAGGAAGTGGACAAAAGGCCATATTGGTCGCATGATCTTCTACTAATCTGTCTGTTTATAGTACTGTGGTGGTGTTTGTGTGTTGATGTAATGCTATATGCCAAGCCCACAGTGTTTCAAATTCCGTCACTGGGCTTCCAGGATAAGGGCAGCTGGAAAGACAGGCCTGGTGATCCACTTCTGAGAACTAACCAGTAAAAACACTGAGTCACAACAGAAAATTGTCTAATATAGTGGGGAGAAATGAGCTCCCTAGGATGGGCAGGACCTCAAATACGCAGTGGCCTCAACAATGCTTGAATATAGCAATGATTGTGAAGACAGAGTTGCATCTGGGGTTGCCGTGAGTAGGAATTAACTCCAAGGTAACTAACACACCACATGCGCAAATCCAGGTGTCAGGAAGTTACATGTATATTCTATTTATAATCCTGGAGGGTTATGTAACAGCTAACACTTGTGAACTCTATTACTATTCTATTACTAAATAAAGAAAGGAATGGTTTCCAGAAAAAACCTGCTCACCAGAGACAGGGGCGCAGTCTCTGCTGTCTGATGCACCATGCCTATTTAACAATCCCACTGCCCCCACCTGGAGACTCACTCTAAGAGTTCAGGACTTCTTCCGGAAGAGTAGCAAGTGTCATCATTTTTACTAACCATGGTTGCATTATTGTATTGGAAGTTAGGACAAGGAAGAGGAGCATTAGGAAATGTTCTTTTATGAATAATTCTGCTGTTGCCATATAAATGATGATACTTGTTAAAAGTCAAATGCCAAAACTTGACCCTTTTGTGTTTTCGGAGACTTCCCTTTTCTGAGGTCTTGACCATAAATGTGCTCAAGCTGCTACTGAGAAATGGAGGTGGAGGTGGTGGGCCCCTAAGGACCAATAAACACCGGGCACTAAAACCACATTGGTACCATATATTATTTGATCACATATGAAAAACCTGGACTGTGATTTAAATGACCTCCATTCCAATTTTCATCCTTGTTTAGTAACTTTGACTGAATTTAAATTTCAGTATTGCCTTCCAGAAATGACTATATAAACAGAGGACACAGAGGCTATGCAGAGTTTAAGCAAAAGGCTAACTATGCATTGTGATAATAAAAGAACCATCAGAAAAGAATTTTCTTGTACACAGTTTAACTTGGAGAATTGCTTTTCCCCCGTGGGCTGAAGAAATGCTGAAATTCCATAAAAACTCATGTTATTATCATGGGGACATCATTTGAAACATCTCTAATAGTTTATATCTTTTTAAAAATAATTTATATCTTAATAAATTGCACAGTATTATTCTGCGACACCCTTGAGTCTTTAGCAAATATCTTATTTGTGTAGTAGAAGATGCATAATTAAAAAATGGCCTCATTGTTTCACTGTGGACCTTGTAGGCATAATATCCCAGAGAATAATCAGAAACTATACTTTATTTCTAATTTTCTTCCTGTATTTATTGTGAATAAAATTTCAAATGTGTACAATGAGTTCTTTGAATGTATAAAACTGCTATAAATAGCACCCCTCACAACATAGCCTCAAATTAATCCCAAGAACAAAAAATGACAGCTGCTTTTTAAATAAAAAAAATTATGATGGAGGTTAATCTCACAGACAACCAACAGGCTTTAGAATCAAGGGAAATTTAATAGAGGTGTTTCGTATTTTCCAACTACACAGTGAAGTGTGCCTGCGATCTTAGTCCAAGGGACGACTCATAGAAATGGAATCTCATTAGTATTAATCTTAAAAATTCAATCAGCAAGCTCATATGCTCCATTCTGCCGGACTATTCTCCATGTCACAAAATGGCTTCCTAGCTCTGATTTTCATAATGAAGCTCCAGCCAAATCATTTCCCAATTAGATTATTCTGCATACAGGATAAAACTTAATGTATTCAGAGACAGAATAATATTACTTGAAGGAACATTAGTGTTCTATAAGTACCGCCTTTGGGTTTTACAAATGAGGAAACAGAATTAATGTGACTAGTTCAAGGTTATAGAGCTGTGCTATATATGCTTCAAATTCCATCATAATGATAATAAGAAAATGTGTCAATAAAAACACATTTTCAAAACTTAGCTTTAGAAAAATATCAGAAAGATGGAGTTATATCTCTCCTGTGCCTGATTTCTCAACATTGTAGCCATTAGCATACTTGGTACCATGGTTTGGTAAATATTGTTTACAATTTCAGTAACATGGAGGTAACATTTTCTGTGGCCACATTTATGTACCATATTAGTAACTGATCAAGGATTTCCCAGCAAATCCAGCAGAGGCAGTTTTCCTCCAAAACTGAAATAGACTTTGTTTTCTTCATTTGAGCAAGCACCATATGATGGTCTTTGTGTTAGTTACACAGTTTCACGCAACTTAATAAAAGAATGAAGGGGTGTAGTTTAGCCTGTCAATCAGGCTACAGCCTGAAGATGTCTCCTTGTGGGCATGGCCTAATAATGAGATTCTGGGAACTCCCTCTCTTCCTCTCTGGAGATGGGACACACTGTTGCTCTGCTACATATTCCTGTTGACAAGCAAAATGGAACCATGGTCATGGCAGCCAGAGCCCTAGAGATGCTTACACGGTCATTGGACCCACAGGACTTTCCACCCACTGGCCTGTGATCTTCCTGTATCCAGCAACATTGCATGTACTGCGTTTGAAGAGGAATTCGTGGTTAATATTGGACATATGGGCTAATATAAAATTTATGGGTTTGATCTGGACTGGGCTAGGATGTTTTATTGATGCATAATTACTTCTTACATAAGTAATTACATAAGTTCTCTCTTACACATATATAAGTGTCTCTGAGTTTGTTTCTCTGATAGATCCAGACTAACAGTCTTGTTGTTAGGTGCCATTGTGTAGGTTCGGACTCACAGCGATCCTACAACCAACAAAATAAAACACCAACCAGTCGGGTGCCATCCTCACAATTGTTTGTATGGTTAAGCACTGTTTTGTGGCAACCACTGTGTCAATCCATCTTGTGGAGGCCCTGCCTCCTTTTAGCTGCCACTTTCCTTTATCAAGTATGATACTTTATCCATGGACTGGTCTCTCCTGACAACATATCCAAAGTATGTGAGATGACGTGTCATTACTATTGCCTCTAAGGAGCATTCTGGCTTTACTTCTCCCAAAGAAAGATTTGTTTGTTCTTCTGATAGTCTGTGGTACTTTCAATATTCTTCACTAGCACCATAATTCAAATGCACAAATATGTTTATTGAATTTTTGTTTATTGAATACCCAACTTTCACATGTATGTGAGGTAATTGAAAATATTATTGCTTTGGTCAAGTGCACCTTAGTCCTCAAAATAATATTCTTGCTTTTTCAACATTTTAAAGAGTCTTATGCAGTACATTTCACCAATGCAATGTGTCGTTTGATCTCTATGCAATCACTATGGAGTCCAAGAGCCCTGCAGCCTGGAATAGGACTGCCTCAGTCTGTGCTGCCTGCTCTGCTAGGGATCCGACCACGGCTACCACCCCTTGGTCATCCACCCGTGCCCCAACCACCATGTCCTAAGCTTGCTGGTAGCTCACCAGCAGCCTTTTCAGTAGCGGCTTGAACCCCCAAACAACCACTGTCCACTCGTGGCTCTTGCCATGCCCAGGACCCTCCCTCCATGCACTAGTGGCTGCCCCAAACACACCAGACACTCTCATGCTATCTGAGTGCAGTGCCCCCCACCTTGTTCCTACCCTTAGCACTGCCTCCACCCCGCACCTCCCGCTTCCACGCCCAGACCCGCAGTCACTTCAGAGGGAGGCCGGAGCCGCTGTAGTTGGAGCAGGTCAGCTGTCCTTTAGTGGCTTTCACCACTGCCAAAGTACTCCTACAGAAGATCAAGTGGCATCCGCCTGTGAAACTTTACTCCACGGCTGGACCAATCTGCAGTCTCACTGTGACATCAGAACCAGTTTGCCTCCAGCGCCCAGTCCTTCCAGTAGGGTTGCACATGACTTCATGACCCCTCTGTGAGATCTCAACCCTGCGGCCACCTCCTTCCCCCAGTCAGGTCACCCACAATCTTTTGGCTCCTCCTCCACTGGGCCACCCTGGATCTGGATCTGCAGCACTCCTACAGGTCCATCCTGGTTCCACGAATTCCCCACTGGACCACCCCAGTCATGAGGATCTTCACTGGGCTGCTCCCGGCCCTGTGGCTCTTCTGAAGGACTTCACTGCCCTGTGGCTCCCCTGCCTGGTCGCCCATGGTCCTCTGGCTCCCCAGCCAGTCTGCACCTGGCCCTGCCACTCCCCCGAAGGTCCATTGAGTCCCTGTTAGCACCACCACTGGCAAAATCCAGATCCGTGGACCCCCAATCGAGCTGAACCTGTACCCACAACTCCTCTGCAGGTCTACCCCTGGCGAGGCAACCCTGCTGAGAAGTCCTCAACTCCTGATGCTCTTCAGAAATCAAAGTAGGTGACTGTGCATTCTAAGAAAGATAGATCACAGGGAAACAAGGAGATTACAAAATTAAACTTCTACAATTAGGCGACTTGATCTGATAGAAAATTTCAGAGCTCTCCATCTAAAGGGGAAAAAAAAGTCACATTTTTATCAAGACAACATGGCACATACCTGACAATAAACCACATGCCGGGACACAAGTTGAGCTTGTGTAACTTCAAGCACATTGCGGGCACTTAGACTTCCCTATTGGATCACTACACGATAAAGCAGGAAATCAACAAAAGGCTGATAAAGAAAACAAGGAAAACAATTGGAGGATGAGTAACTCTCTACTGCAAAATTAGTGGGTACTGGTTAAGATCAGAGATGAAAATAGTAAGTTTTTAGAAACCACTGAAAATGTGAATATGACGTACCAAAACCTTTGTGCCACAGCAAAAGCAATTAAAAGAGGAAGTTTGATAGCTATAGATGCACACATGAAAAAGGAAGAGAGACTTATGATTAATACACTGTCACAAAACTTCCAGCAATTGGAGCAAAGTCAGCATGATAATCCTGCTGTTAGCAAAATAAAAGAAATAATAAAAATCAGAGCAGAGATACATGAGTGGAAAAATAAGAAAACACTGCACGAGTTCAATGCAGCAAAAAGCTGGTTCTTTGAAAGGATTAACAGAATTGATAGATCAATGGGAAACCTATCCAAAGAAAAGGAAGGAACAAACTTCAAAAGCCAGGATGAATCAGGGGAAATGACAACGGACCCTAATGAGATTAAAAAGTTAATTACTCAGTACTTTTAAGGCTTGTATTCCAATGAATTCAACAACTTGGAAGATATGGACAAATACTTGGAAAAACAATCACTTTCTAGACTATCCCAGATGGATATCCAGAACCTTAACAGATCCATATCAATAGAAGAAATAGACAAGGTTATGAATGGTTTACCAACTGAAAAATTCCCCAGACCAGACAACTTCACAGGAGAATTCTGCCAAGCCTTCAGGGAAGAACTGACACCAATCCTACACAAACTCTTCCAGACCACAGAAAACAATGGCAAACCCCCAAACTCCTTCTATAAAGCAAGCATATCATTGACCCCTATAGGGGGCAAGGATAACACAAGAATTGAGAACTACAGACTGATATCTCTAATGAACATCATTGCAAAAATGTTTAACAAAATATTGGCCAATAGAATACAAAAGCATATACGATGAACACTTCTCCATAACCACATGGGATTCATTCCAGGTATTCAGGGATGGTTCAACATATGGAAGTCCATCAACATTATTTTTGCTACATTGACAAGAAAAATTATAAGAACTACTTGATAATTTTGATAGGTCCAGAAAAGCAGTCAACAACATCCAACACCCATTCTTGTTTAGGATACACAAGAAGATAGAAATAGAAGGAAAATCCCTCCATATAATAAAGCCATATATGACAAACTAACAGCCAATATAGTAGTCAACGGGGAAAAGACAAAAACATTTCCATTGAAAAGGGGACCAGATAAGGATGGTCCTTGGCCCTTCTTTTATTCAACATCTTACTGGAAGTACTAGCTAACAACATAAGGGAAAGGAAAGAAGAGGTGAAACTATCATTATTAGCAGATGATAATATGATTTTATATATTAAAAACCCCCAAAGCTCCACAAGAGGTATGCTGGAAGTGATAGAGGAATATGGCAGAGTGACAGGATACAAGATCAACAAACAGAAGTCTATTGAACTGCTATATACATTGAAGGAGACCACAGAAGAGGGCATCAAAAAGGCAGTACCCCTCACAATAACTACACACTGATTGAAATATCTAGAGATATACCTAACCCAAAAAATCAAAAGATTTATATGAGGAAAACTACAGAACACACTTACAAGAAAACAAATGATCTCCACAAATGGAAGAATAGCTCATGCTTGTGGATCAGAATACTGAATATAGTAAAGATGTAAATCCTACCCAAGGCACTACAAAAGTTTAATGCTATCCCAATACAAATGCTAGCATCTTTCTTTAGGGGATTGCAAAAACTTACTACCAATTTCAAATGGAGAAGGACCAAGCCCACAATTAGTAGAGAACTCCTTAAGAAATATAAAGTTGCAGGGCTTGCTTTACCTGACTTTAGCACCTATAATAGTCATTGTGGTCAAAAGAGCGTGGTACTGGTATAATGACAGATACTCAGAACAATGGAAGAAAACAGAAAATCCAGAAATAAAACACCAGCATACAGACAACTGATCATTTATAAAGGCTGCAAAAATATCAAATGGGAAGTGAATGTATTCTTTAAGAAGTGGTGCTGGAAACAATGGATATCTACTTGCAGAAAAATAAAGCAAGACCCTTACCTCACTCTATGCACACGAATAAATTTAAGGTGGATCACAGACATGGAGGTAAAGTGTCAAACTAATAGGGCCATCAACGAGGGAATTGGGACAAACCTACGAACTTTGGTGCAGGGAATATCTAGGCTATCAGAAATAGGGGAGGACACAAACATAGAGGAAGCACAAATTGACAAGTGGGATATACTGAAGATAAAACACCTGTGCACTTCGAAAGACTTTGCCAAGAGAGTAATAAGAGAGCCCACAGATTGGGAAAAATCTTTAGCAATGACACATCAGACAAAGGGCTTATTACTAAAATATGCAATGCTCTGCTAGTCTACAATAAGAAACAAACAAATAGCCCGTTGAAGAGGTGGTCAAAAGACTTGAACAGAAGCTTCACAAGGGTGGAAATCCAAATGGCCAATAAACAAATGAGAAAATGTTCCCCATCATTAGTGATATGGGAAATGTAAATTAAAACAACTATGAGATACCACCTAACATCCTCAAAGATAACTCAATTCACAAAATCAGAAAACAACAAATGCTAGAGGGGGTGTGGTGAGAAATGAACTCTTATCTACTGTTGGTGCAGCCATTATGGAAATCAATCTGGTAACCTAACAAAAGTGGAAATCGAGCTACCACATGCCCCAGCAATCCCCCTGCTCAGCACATACCCAGAAGAATTAAGAAACAGACTGTGAACAGACAGCTGGTTAACAATATTCATCACACCGCAGTTTACAATCACAAAGAGTTGGGAACAACTTAAATTTCCACCAACAGACGAATGGATAAAAAAAATCTGGTATATACATACAGTAGAATACTACGCATCCCTAAAAAGCAGTGATGAACGCATGAAGCACATCATGTCATGGAAAGAGTGTTATTCCGAGTGGACTAGAGAAACAAATTCATAGACATGCATATGTGTATAAGAAAGAGGTTTATATACAAGAGTAGTTGAATATTGAGAAAGCATCCCAATCTAGTCCAGATCAAGCCT
>NW_022103928.1:4348894-4350293 GCF_000313985.2 Echinops telfairi | reverse complement strand
GGAGCAAATTAAGAGGGAAAAGAGAGAGAGTGAACTGCAAGCTGGCCCATCCCTCAAGGACAGTATCCCTTCTCAGAGCAGTCAATGCACAGAGAGGACCATCGGGCCAAGAGACATGAATGTCCCCTCACTGACCCACAGTGCTAAAGGGGACAGCATAGGAGACACAGTGTGGGATTTGTGCCCGGTCTGACTCCTCCACACAAGGACGCAACACTAAGTGTGTGTAACAGAGCATCAAGAAGAATAAAACAATTAAATCCCGGAGGAATCCCCAAAATAGACTTCTGACTCAGGTGGCAAGGCTTGGCATCTCATCAAACTTGAAGGGAAAACATTTGTAAGAGTCAGCAGACAGACCTGGAACTATTTATTGGCTTTAAAATTTATTTATTTGTTTGTTTGTTAGTTTATCAATATAAGATAAGCAGGATAAACCATCCCAAGGAGAAAACAATGGACCATCAGTTCCAGGGGGACATGGGAGAGGAGGAGGCAAGGGAAAATAAGTGGGGAGCCAGAAAGCTCAGGGACAATGGAACAACAGTGATCTAAAATCTAGGGTGAGGAGGTCGTAAAATGCCTGGTGGGGTTTCATCAAGGGCACTGTAGCTTCAAGTAATTACTGAGAGCCGAATGAAGTTTAAACATGATAGTGAGACAGGACTAAAGTAAAAGTAAAGAGAGAAAAGAACTAGACCACAAAGACATTTATAGAGGTATAAATATAGGCAGGTATACATGTGAATATATTAACATATATTGATAGGGGTATAGGGCTATGTACATATATTTACATGTTAAGTATTAAGATAGCAGACAGACTTTGGGCCTCTAATCACGTCCTCCCTCAGTGCAAGAACATTTTATTTTAATCACCCAGCATTCTGTGAAACTCACCTTCCTGAGATGATTGTTGAAGACAAAATGGGAACATAAGTAAATGTGGTGAAGAAAAAGCTGATGGTGGCCAGATATTAGAGACATAGCATCTGGGCTCTTAAAGGCTTGAAGTTCAACAAGCGGCCATATAACAGCAAGACCACATGGAAGAAGCACACCAGCCTGGGAAATCACGAAGTGGATGGGATCAGGTATCAGAAGATCCAAAACAAACAATTATATCAAGGCTAACAAGATGGGTAAGAGTGGAGGCCCAAAGCCCAATTGTAGACAGTTGGACATCCCTTCACAGAAGGGACACAAGGAAGGGACATGTCAGCCAGGGTGCAGTATAGCACTGATGAAACACATGACATTCCTCTGGTTCTTCAGTGCTTTCTTCCCAACACTATCATGACCCTTGGTTTTTAAAAAAATTATTTTATTGGGGGCTCGTACAATTCTCATCACAATCCATACACACATCCATTGTGTCAAGCACATATGCACATTTGTT
>NW_022103928.1:4342938-4348527 GCF_000313985.2 Echinops telfairi | reverse complement strand
TCATGATAGTGGTGGGGGAGGAAGCATTAAGGAACTAGAGGAAAGTTATATGTTTCATTGTTGCTACCCTGCTCCCTGATTGGCTCTAGACTGGAGTATGTATATTGGTACAGATAAGAGTTCTCAACACAGGCAATCCAGGACAGATAACCCCCTCAGGAGCAGCAATAGGAGTAGTGATTCCATGAGTCTAGAGGGCTTGAGAGGGGAGAAGGGGGATAAAGGGTGGAACAGGTCACAATCGATGTATAACCACCCACCACCCACTCCAGGGGGATGAATAATAGAAACGTTGGTGAAGGGAGACAGCGGTCGGTGTAAGATATGAGAATACTAGCAATAATATATGATTTATCAAGAGTTCATGAAGGTGGGAGGGTGTGGGAGGGAGAGGAAAAAGAGGAACCAATATCAAGGGCTCAAGTAGAAGAAAATGTTTTGAAAATGATGATGGCAATATATGTACAAGTGTGCTTGATACAATTGATGTATGGATTGTTATAAGACTTGTAAGAGCCCCCAATAATACTGTATGCACTCATGATTACGCTGAGTGCACTGAGTGTTTTTAATGCAGTTTGTATGGTAAAATTAGGATCCTTGGCTGATACTCAGGTCGGCTTACACTTGAGTATGTACAGCATTATTAAAAAAAAAAGAGCTTAGCAGTTTGAAACCACAAGCTGCCTCAAGGAAGAAACATGAGACTTTATGCTGCCACGAAGAGCTATATTCTTGGGAACCCACAGGGGCAGCTCTACTCTGTCTTGTAGGGTCCCTCTGAGTGGGAATCTCCTTGATGGCAGTGAGTTTGGTATTGTTTTGGTTTCATATACTTACCATCATCCGTCAGTTTGTTATGGTGGCTTCCTTGTTGCTGTGATGCTGGGAACGATACCACTGATATTTCAACTACCAACAAGGACAGCTTCAGTGGTGTCCCAAGACTAAGGTAAAGGAGGAAGATCTGGTGTTCTGCTTCTGAACATAAGCCAAGTAAACCTTATGGATCATTGAATGTTGTCCTAGGCTTGAGTCCTACATTGTTCGGTAAAGTGAGGGCCAATAGAGGCAAGGAAAACCCTTAATGCGATGAACTGACACAATGGCATCAGAAATGGACTCAAATATGCTAATGATGCCAACGATGGTACAAGATCAAACAATGCTTCCTTATCCACAGGATTGCTGTGAATCAGAGTGAACTCAAAGGCAACTAGCAACAACAAAAACAGCATATACTTGTATTGGTGTGCAACATTTACATGGAATCTTAGGATCAGTCCAGAAAGGAAGGAATTTGATTGGGTACTTGTTCTCATCTCTGCACATCAGAGAATGCATTGAAGGTAATCTTCAACTTTTCATGTTAAATAAAGGGGTGATGTTTGTTTGAGGCAAGTCCTGGAATGGGTTCATTCTGATTTGATCCCTGGTGAGAGTTTGAAATTCTACCCCAGATATCCTGAATCAAAATCCACAAGTCAAGAAGAGCTCCACATTATGCTTATATGACCTGGTTTGATTTCCCAATAAGCCCACCACATCTAATCGTATAAGAATTACTTGGAGAACTAGTTAAACTGTAGAGTCTGATTCAGTATACTTGAGATAGAAATGAGAGCCCTGGTGGACTATCTGGTTAAACATTGGGCTGCTAACCTCAAGTTCACACTTCTAACCCATCAGTCCCTTCTCAGGATGAAGATGAGGCTTTCGGCTCTCATAAAGTTTTACAACTCAGAAATCCTATGGAGGAGTTCTACTCTGCCCTAAAGTGTGGCTGTGAATTGGAATCGATGTGATGGGAGTGCGAGTGAGTTTTTTGTTTTGCTCTATCTCCTTAGACAGAAACGTATGACAGGGTTTGTGCTGTCTTCACTGCACAGAACCTAGTTCCCATAGGAAATATGCAGGCATTCAATGAACAGGCATAAGTGAATAAATAACAGAATGGGTATATGCTTGGTTCCACAATTAGATCATGATCTCCGATGCTTCTCTTATAAGATATGTGATTTCCCTTAGCACTTGGCACAGGGTAGACCCTTAATAAAAGCCCTTTGAATGGGTTATTTGAAATAGCCTGCTTCCTTCCTTTTCATTCCTTTTCTCCTTTTGATCTATTATATCTTTAGGTCAATAGAAATTTCTCTTTATATATATTTTCATGAACAGAAGTTCAAATATTTCTGGCTTTATCTTTTGCCTTCTTATTTCTCTGCTGCCTGTCAAAACACAGCCAATATTCTGGATCTAATCAGTCAGGTCATGTCTCATTCAGTCTCCACAATTCAAGTAGCAGATTCATATAATATCTTTTGTTTGGCAAGGGAAGAGACTTATACAAACTAATGTTCAAATGTAATGCTTTTCTATTGTTAAAACATTCTATTATTGCAACTCCAGCTTCAGAATTCTTCTGCAATGACACTAGGTCTGAAAAAAGGGTGATAATTCTACAGCAAAACGGATAGTTCATCTCTCTAGAGAATAAAACTGTCATTGATCTTCATGACAAATTGAATTTCAGGGTCTGAAAATATAGACCTTGTTTTCCTTTTCTTTTTTTCCCTTTCATTATAAGGATGACCTTGCCTCTATTATAAATCAAAAGTAACATGGCTTTGTGGTTTCTATAAAGTTACCAGAACCAAAAAAAGGTCCCATACCACAAGTCTAGTCTTATGTGCCTCATCTTGGGGGACTCCTAGGCAGGTTCTTTATTTTGCATTTGTTTGACATTTGCTCTTCAGTGACTGGTTTAGAAGAAGGAACACTTAAACTAAATTTCCCCATTTTGATGAGACAGTTCTTTACATAAAACATCACAGCTATAAAAAATAGAGCAGACAATCACAAAAGAAGTACAGCCTGAGGCCCCTGAGGTAAGTGTCAACAGCACAGTAGGTATGGAAGAGAAGCCACCTACATCACAATATTCAGGGAGAGGCATAGGGAGTTGAGAGGAGGTGAGAAGGTACAAGTCGTTTCCAACACAAGGGAGGGAGAAAAGGAGGGGTGGGGCAAATGAAGATGATGACAGTGGAGGAGGAGGGCACTAACCCACCAGGGGAAAGGATTAGTTATATCTCCACAGAATTGGGAGTGGGCATGCAGACCCCACCACGGTGCACCAAACCATGAGGGAAACGTGCCCGCATGGAGGAATGCAGGAAGAGTGGCCACGGGGCTAGCCCCAAACAAAGCCGATCTGACCTCATCCCTAGAAATGTGGGCCACAGAGAACATCACTAAACCTACCCGTTGGGGAGAAGGGACAGCTGGTCTGGACCCTATGCTGGCACACCAGGCCCAGAGGACAACATCACTGCGGGGAGTGGCTGGGACACAGAGGGGAGTGTGGGGCTGACAACAGCTCGTGCCATGTCATCTATCCCCTTACTGGAGCAGACTGCGGCAGAGGACAAACCTGGGTTCACACCGCGGGGAGGTAGTGTGGTCTGAGCTCCCCACAGCAGGGCAAACCAAGAAGGGATCATAACAGATCAGCAACTGAAGCAAAGCAAAGCTACGAATTCCTGAAGAGCCCCCAAATGGATTCCAGGCTGGTAGGGGGAGATCCCCCATAAGCAGTGGGGAGATTAGTCATGAAGGTCAGCGAACAAACCTGGAATTACATATATTTTTTCTCCCTCTTTAATCTTCTCTCTATTTCCCCCTCCCCCTCTTTTCTCTCCTTTTCGTCTTTAAATCTTTTGTTTTCTTTTTGTTTGGTCTATGTCATATTTGGTTTGCCTACTTATGTAAGATAGGAATGGGAAGCAAGCCTGAGGAGAACCAATGGTCCCAGGGGGATTTTGGGGGGAAGGGTGGTGGGGGAAGGGTGCGGGGAGTAGGCAGCGCCATAGACAGGGGAATAACTAGGGAATTAGAGTCAATAACAAGGAGGAGGTAGAGATCCTGAGGGTGTCGGAGCAACAGCAAGCTAGCTAAGAGGAAGTTCTAAAAGGAGGAAATAGGGGAAAAGTGATGGTGGGGCAGGAGAAAGGTAAAAGGAAACAGAGGAAGGACCTAGGAAGCAAAGCAACGGATAGCGGTATAACATAGGTGTGTACATATATAAATACATTAATCCACAGAAATAGAGGTACTGACCTATGTACATTTATTTATTTGGCAATACACTGTGGTAGTGGATGGACTTTGGGCCTCTGCTAATACCTTCCCTCAATACAATAACACTTCATTCTAAAAAAAATCGGCAGTCTGAGATGCTCACCCTCCCGACACAATTGCTGAAGACAAAAACGGGTGCATAAGCAAATGTGGTGAAGAAAGCGGATGGTGCCCAGCTATTAAAAGATATAATGTCTGGGGTCTTAAACGCTTGGAGTTAAACAAGTGGTCAGTCAGCAGAGAAGCAACAAGCCCACATGGAAGAAGCACAGCGTTGGTGGGATCACCAGGAGTCATCGGGACCTGGTAATAGGCATCAGAAGACACAGAACAATCAAACCAACGAAAACATATTGTGGAAAATGAGGGAGGTGGGCAGAGCAGACACACAAAGCCCATCTGTAGACAATAGAACAATTCCCCCACAGGGGGGCCACAGGGAAGGGATGAATCAACCAGGGTATAGTAAAACATCGATGAAACACACTATATTCCTCTGGTTCCTTGAGGTTTCCTCACCCCCGACTATCAGGACCCCAGTACTGCTTCTCAATTCATACTAGACCAGACCTTGTACACAGGTATAGAAAAGAGATGGGGGCTCATGACACATGGGATCTAGGAATAGAAGTGGGAATAGCAATATCTTAAGGTTAGGGATAAAGGGGGGAGAGGAAGGGAGAAAGGGGAAATTGATCACAATGATCAACACATAACCATACACCCTCTCCAGGGGGAAAGAACAGCAGAAAACACTAAGGGAGACAGTGGTCGGTGTAAGATATGAAAATAATAATTTATAATCTACCAAGGGGATATGAGAGGAGAGGGGAATGGAACGGGGAAAATGAGGAGCTGATACCAAGGGCTCAATAGAAAGGAAATATCTGAAAATGAATGAAAGCAACATATGCAATTAATATATGGATTGTAACAAGAGATGTAAGAGTCCCCAACAAAATGATAATAAAAATAAATGCTAAATAAGTAGAGCAAAGTAGTAGTAAAAACTAAATCAAATGTCTTATTTTTTTTCTTAAATTTTAATGAGGATGATCCCCCCAAAGGAGATATATATGTCAGATTTGCTTTCCATTTGCTAACTTACACATGCAACGTGAACAATATCTTAAAATTTACTTCCTACTGGCTAACCTATTATTGTTGATTTTTTAAAAAGAAATGAAAATGAGGAATGAAAATAAATATACTACATACATTTATATTTGAGAGACATTTACTAAGCATGGTCTAAGTCTTCAAGAAAGTTAAAAATGTTAGCTTATAATTCATACTACACATGCTATTGTAAACAAAGAAACAGCATAAACAAAGCACCAAACCCAGGGACAAGGGAACAACAAGTGATCCAAATTGGTGGTGAGGTAGGGGTGAGAGACCTGGTAGGGCATGATCAAGGGGAATGTAACAAAGAGGAAGTGCTGAAAT
>NW_022103928.1:4334287-4341048 GCF_000313985.2 Echinops telfairi | reverse complement strand
AATGCACATCTTTATATTGTAGGAGTATTGTAAGACGTATGATTGAGAAGATAACATCAACCTCAGCCTGGAGGACACTGAGTGACAGGGGAAGAAATTTCAGATCATTTATTCAGGCAATAATGCAAATAGACTAAAAGTGTAGAAGTCTGAAGCCCAACAAAATTGAGTTCAAGTCCAGTGCCAACACTTAGCAGTTTTATATCCTTGAACAATGGATAGGTCTCTCTGAGAGTTATGTGGCTGCAATACTAGTTCCCGCTTTATTTGATTGCTGAGAATGGTAGATGAGCTCATGCATACAAGCCCTGTGCCAGTATTGATTTGCTGTGGGAAAAGCTACCACAGTTATAGGCAATGGGGAGTCATCAAAGTGTTTGACTTAGAGGATGCTGTCATAAATATTGGGTAAGAAGAGAGCTGATGCCTGTGGGCAGTATGGATTCGATCTATGCAGACATTAAAATAGAAAATAATATTGAGATGATTGTAAGAGATTATGTAAATCTAGTTAGGGGACAAGATCAATTGAAAACAATGTCTAGAATAAGATTATGAACTTGGATAGACTTCAAAGAAATAGGAAAACTCATCCCTTCACAAACTGTCATCAGCTGAAGATATACAAAATTTTGTGCTGACGACCCAAACAATGTTTACCCTTTTTCTGCAACCAGTGGGTCAGAATGAAAGTGCAAATATTCTGGAGGTGAAATTAATCAACATCTTCTAGGTGTTAAAATGAACAAGGTGGAGGAAACAGCATGGGGCTACATCTGACATCCTCTGGCTGCCCAAGGGAGAAGCAGAATTCAATTCCGCACCAGCCTAAGGCCAAGATCAGTGAAGCTTCCACCTGCAACTTTCTCTACCTTCTTCTGACACCAATTATGCCTCCACAATGCTCTGCTTCACTGCTGGGTTCTATAATTCATTGCAATGGCTACAAAGAGCTCCCAGACAACCCTCTGAATTATGGGGCTTATCAGCAAAATTAACAGGTTACAAATCAGGATGAGAAAACATTAACGAGACAGAGGATTCTTGTCCATAGTCATCCCTCTGCTCAGCCATGTCTGTGTCCCTCCATAATCCTCAGACTCTCAGGAGTGTGGTTCCCTGTCTGCTTCTGTCAACAAGGAAGACCAACCTCAGCCTCATAGTCACAGTGTGGCTTCTCTGCTCGATCTCTGCTCTCAGTGTGGTTTCTTTCCTCCAGCTCATGACCTTGGTGCTTCTGCCTCTGGGGTCTCTGCTACTTCCACCGCTTCTGCAGGGATCTCACTGCACTACACTGGTAGCTCTTTTTCTTGATCATGCTGAGATGTCCTCTCTTGGCTTCTGAGGTGACTCTCTCTTACATACCCAGTGCAATGGTAAAACTAACCAATTCCCTCTTTAGTGTTTCACCCACACGATTTGCATGGTCCCATTGAACCATTTGGTTGGGATTGCAGAGCAATGAGTGGAATAGCTACAAGCAAGTGATTTCACTTCCCCACAATGGTGTTTATTCAGAGTCCCTGGGAGTTGAAAATGGTGAACATGTTAGGTTGCTAGTTGAAAAGTGGGAGGTTTGATTTCCCAGAGGCTCTATAAAAGAAAGTTCTGGTGTTCTATTTCTGAAAAATCAGTCATCACAAAGTTATGGTGCACAGTTCTACTCGACACACATAGTATTGCCTTGAGTCCGTATCAACTCAACCGTAAGACTTAGATTTTGGTTTTAGTTATATATAAGATATCAGTAGCTTCACTAAAACATTGTTGACATTTTCTTATTCACGATAAAAAATCAGTCTGTTAATCGTATACATTTTACAACAAAAGATAGTTAACCAAATACGTATTTTATAGTATACATTTATGTTGTTGTTAAAACTCTATTCATTGGCAACAAGTCGATACTGACTCATAATGACCCTGTAGTACAGGGTAGAACTGCCCTTGTGGGTTTCCAAGAGTGTACCTCTTTTTTTTTTAATGGAAGTAGAAAACCCTGTTCTCCTGAGGAGCTGGCTGGTGTTTTGAACTGCTGATCTTGAGGATCACAGCCGAATGCATAACCACTGGTGCTATCTAGTCAGTTCCAATTTTTAGTGACTCTAACTACAGCAACGAGAAATACCTTCTAGTCCTGTGCCATTCTCACTCATTTGAGGTCATTATTGCAAGCACTCTTATCAGTTCATCTGCTTTGAAGGTCTTTTTTTTTCATTGCCTTTCTCTTTTATCACGATGTCCTTCTCCAGGGCCTGGTATCTCCTGATAAGATGTCCACAGCATTAGAGACATTCTGTCTGTACTTCTTCCAAGACTAATCTGTTCATTCTCCTTTCAGTCCAATCCATGATATGGCATATTCAGTATTCTTTTTTTAAATCATTTTATTAGGGGCTCATACAACTCTTATCACAATCCATACATACATCAGTTGTGTCAAGCACATTTGCACATTCATTGCCCTTATCATTCTCAAAACATTTGCTCTCCACTTAAGGCCCTAGCATTAGGTCCTCATATTTTTCCCTCCCTGCCTGATCCCCCCTCCCTCATGTTCAGTATTCTTTTCCAGGAATATAATTCAAAGGCGTCGACTTTCCTTTGGTTTTCCATTTCCATTGTCTAAGTTTCACATACACATGTGGTCACTAAAAATGCTATGACTTGAGTCAAGCATATTGAATATCTCAAAGAGACATCTTGACCATTTAATATTTTAAACAGGTTGTGTACAGAAAATTTGCCCAATGCAATGTCATTCGATTTCTTGACTACTGCTTTAATGAACTTTAATGTGATGTTGCATTCCTCTTCATATAATCCAGTGTCTCAGATTTTGCATTAAGTGAACAGACTTAATAAGCTTAATGAAAAGATACACTGGTAACTCTGATGTACTTCTTTTCCTGACTTTACACCACACACCATTTCCTTGTTCTTTTTGAATGATGACCCCTTCGTATATACAAGTTCCACATGAGCACAGTTTGGTATTCTGGAATTTCCATTCTTTGTAGTGTTTTCAAAGTTTGTTATGATCCACACATTTAATGCCTTTCATACTCAATTAAACATAGATGAACTTTCAAATTTTCTCCTTCAGTCAACACCCATCTGATATCAGCAATGATACTCCTTCTAGTATGTCCTCTTCTGAGTCCTGTTTGAATTCCTAGCAATTTTCTGTGTATTACTTCAACAACCAATTTTGAAAAAATTATCTTCAGCAAAATTTTACTTTCATGCAATATTAGTGTTATTGTTTGATAATTTCCCCTATTGATATTTAAAATACTAGAGGCATAGCTTTTAGCATCACAGCAACACAAAAGCCACCAACTAATGAAAAACTGAAATATGAACCATGTGTGAGTTTATAGTAAAACTAAGAAGTTGGCAACTCAGAAGATTCCCATTACTAGTGCATTAACATTTAATGACTATGTTAAAGCAATACTTAGAGATAACCTCATTTTATGATCCATTTGCTTACTGAAATAGTTAAAGTTTATTTTGCCAACCTGGCCGATAAACACATGTGGAGTTGATTGAAGGGTGGAGCGATAAATGGCTTGGTGAGCCTCGCCTTTCAAGTTCTTGGGTCTCTTGTTTGTGACGGTTGGACCAGGGTGCAGCTGCCTTAGCCAGTTCCCTGCTTCAGCTGGGAAGGCTCACTTCCTGCAAGACATTCCCAAGGAGAAGTCTCATGGACCTAACCTGGGTGCTGGAGCAGCCGTGTGGAGTCCCTGCCAGCACTGAAATGCTTACACATTCATTGACTCGACTTTCCTCCTGCAATCAGCATCATAGTGTGTGTTTTGTGAGATGGAGGAGGACTTAGTGGATTGGTGTTGAACATATGGGTTAATGGGTTAATGTTGGACTTGTGGGCTTGGGCAGCACTGGGTTGGGATGTTTTCTTGATGTGCACTTATCTTTTATATAAAACTCCCTCTTATACATGAGTTTCTATGGATTTGTTTCTCTAAAATACCCAGACTAACACACTTACCTCATGATGAACGTTTATAATTGGTGAGTTATAAGAGCACATGTGGCTGGACTGAGTGTCACAAGTTAGTGTGAGTAACCCTTTTATATTAGTTTCATTGGTCAGAGTTGAGTGGAATACAATACCATGGAAATACTTAGTCAGAAATATGCAAATGCTAAGGTTGATATACATGAATTTATAAGGAGTTCTTATTGTGGGTCCAAAAGAAAATTCAAATATAAGGTAAAGCCTGAATACATACATGATTACCTCAGAAAAGTCTTGATCATTTGAATGTTTTTCCCATGGAAATAACAGTGGGCTAAGCATTGGGCTGCTAAATGAGAGGTCAGTGAGTCGAATCCACTAGCCAGTCCACAAAACCAAGATGAGGAAATCTATTCCTGTAAAGACTGACAGTTTCTGAAACGCTATGGTGTGGTTCCAGAGAATTAACCCAAACGCACTGCCATCGGGTTGATGCCTACTCACAGTGACCTGAAAGGCTAGCACAGAACCGTCCCTGTGAGGGTCCCAAACTGGAGCTCTTTACGGGAGTAGAAAGCATTCTGCAGAGCAGTGGTATAGAACTGCTGACATTGTGGGTTGCAGCCTAATGCATCACTGCTGTTGTTGTTGCTAGGTGCCATCGAGTTAGCTCCGACCCATAGCGACCCTGGCACCACAGAGACTGCATGATACTGTACCCAATGTGTAACCACTATGATACCCGGGTTCCCAGAGTTGATTAGAAAGCAGTGGTACAGGTCTGCTACTTGTTGAGAGCTATGTTTTCCATGTATATCATTTATTATTTGTGGTAGTTACATAATCTGTTGTCAATTTGAGTATTAAGAGTGAAGGGGTGGAGTTTAGCCTGTCAATCAGGTGCCAGCTTGATGAGCTCATTTGGAGATGCTAAGGATATAAGTAGCTCGCTGGAGGTGGGACACACACTCACTCACTGGGAGACATTGCAGCTGACAAGACACATGGAGCTACGCTACTGCCCTGAGCTGGAGGAGCCATGTAGAGACCCAATCTCAGTGCTGAGATGCTTCTAATGCCACTAGATATGCAAGACTTTCCACCCACTGGCCTGAGATCTTCCTGCATTTGGTGCCATTGCATGTGTTTTGTGATTCTTAAGAGGAATTTATGGATTTATTTGGATATATGGGCCAATATCCGATATATGGACTTGATCTGGACTGGGCTGGGATGTTTTCTCAATTGCTGGGATGTTCACTCAATTGCTCTTGTATATAAAACTCTCTTATACACATATGAGTGTCTATGAATTTGTTTCTCTAGTCAACCCAGACTTACATATTATTTGTCATGGTGCCTATAAAAAGTGAAGTTCTTTATTGTTACATTCAAATGATGCTATTTATAAATGAGGGGAATCAACGTGGCCAAAGCTACACAGGTTGAGCAGAGATGTAAAAACAAGGGACTTGGAGTCAAGAGCAAAATTTAGTCCCTACTCTATATTTCCTTCTCCAGTAAATATCCCTACTGAATTTACTTAACTTCAAAAATGAAATTGTTCCCTAATTTACTAAAGAAATAAAAAAGGTTAAACAATATTCTTCATAGAATTTCCATTCTTTTGAGACTATGTCTTTTATCATTTATGATAAATAGATCTTTAATACATATTATTTTTGAAATAAAATGAACATTTGTGTAAATTGTTTCTTAAATCATACTTCGTAGTTTGGAATATTTCTTCATTCTTGCTTTGTCAAAAAAATACTACTTGACATTTCATTTGACACACTAGGTCTGGTTGAAAATCTGGATTTTGTTTAACTCTATGTTTTAAAAATTCATAAATAAATGGGAAAATGGATGCTGAGGGTTTCAACAAGATCAAATTATGATAATTTATAATTTCTCAAACTATTCACTTAAAATAACACTTGATAGGTTATTGAGGAAGGTAATTAGGATGTTTCTTGAGGAAAAAGAAATATATATATTTTTAAAAATTAAGTTACGTGTCAAAGGAGGTGAGGGAGACTGTCAGCAGAAAGATTTATTTTTAAGCACAACTTTTGTCAATTAGATGACCTATTCCTACAAGTGATACATTTCACTTAAAATGAACAGTACTACAATGAGGAGGTGGAGAAAACATATTATAGATCCAGGCATAAATGCTTTGAAACTCAGACTTAGAGTTGCCAGCTGTATCACCTTGGTTATTTAAGATTGGAATAAAATAATATCTATCAAACAGGGCAATTTTTAGTATGTAATGGGTTAATGGAGGAGACCTGGTGTGCTGTCAGGGAAACAATAGATTACTAACTGCAAAGTGGACAGTTCAAACCCACTCTCTTCTCCACAGAAGAAAGATGAAGCAATATGCTCCTATAGGAATTTACAGACTTAGAAATGCCATACAGAGTCACGTTGAGTAGAATCAACTCTGTGGCAAAGGACCACATCCATGCTTGGTAAAGTAGAAGGTAAGTGAAAAAGAAGAGGATCCGTACTGAGGTGGATTTACCTAGTAGCTGCAACCATGGGCTGAAACAAAACCATTGTGAGGATGGCACAGGACCAGGCCACTTTGCCTTCTGTGCTACATAGGGTGACTGTGAGTTCAAACCAGCAACACCTAACAACAAAAGGGGAATGCATAAAATGTATTCAGCACAATTCCCGGCACGTGATTATACTCAAGAGCCAATAGAAGATGGGACTAATCATGGTGGTGGCGGTGATGGGAGAGGAGGAGTTGAAGTGACAG
>NW_022103928.1:4308042-4333921 GCF_000313985.2 Echinops telfairi | reverse complement strand
AACTGAAATCTGCGGTGGAGGGGTAGGTATAGGTAAAGTTTTCATTTCTTACATCTTTCAGGACTGCTGATGCAGCTGGTCAGAGGAGCACACTTTGAGTCCAATAGCTCTAGGGAGCCCATGATTCATACATGTGAAAATAACAGAAAACATCATCATAACCATTTCTCACATGAAGTGACGAGGGTAAAGACGTTTGCACTAATCATGTTCTTTGGAAGTGATTTTTTGCTTTCCAATCCTGTGCTCTACTATTGGACTATTAAATTTAATTCAATAAGTTTTATTGAGCAAGCACTCTCTGACCTCTATAGTGGTTTACAGATATGCCAAAGTGGGCCCTTTCTTTGAAGAATATACAATTTAACTAGAATGACAAGATCCACATGAATAAAACATTTAGATGTCCGTACAAGGATGAATAAAATTAAGTGCCAAAATGTACAAGAATGAGAAATTGGTGCTTCTACAGGACTGAATGAGAAGGAATTGCTGTCTTTAGATTATATGTGGTAATTATTTCAGGGACTCCTCCCCATCCTTCCCATAGGTAGCCTACAGTACAAATGATAAGCCCCCTCTAGGATCAAAAAGAAGCAAATATTTCAAACAGTAGTGGAAGTTGGGAGACCACTCCCACAATACATGCAACTAGATATGCCATTGCCTTAGTTTAGTAGTCTAAATGAGCCAAACTCAGCATCTCTCATTAGTGTGAAAAAGCCTTATTAGTGATTATCAAATGTAAAATGAGTTCTATGGTATTCTAATGTACCAAACTGTAAGCCCATCTAAGCACTAAATGGTAAGCTGTTCTTAATGGTTTGAGGATGGAAAGTTGGTGAGAACATTTAACAAAATTATCTCCTAAATCCTTACCCCTCACATGTTTAGGGCTTCAAGAAATGTAACAAGGAAGACAGTGCTGCAGGCACTGTTTAAACCAGAGAGTAAAAATCAAGTAGGTTGCAGATATTCTTATCAGGGAAAATATGTTAACCAGGTACAATGAAAATGTTTGTGTCATGTATACTGTTTGATTTTCTTTGCTTTTCAAGGTTTTTCTTAGTGTAAGTCAGTAAAATGGTAGCATTTACAGAGCACATACATATTTGTACTCACCTGCAGAATTTAATAAAGGTCCAAAGGCAAGATTGTTCATTATTTCACATATGTTAATTAAATGGGGACTGAAATCCATCAGAGGCAAAGTGCTATGTAACATAAAGTTCCTTCTTGTAGCATAAAGTATAACATAAAGTCATTGCTTCTAACTTTAAATAAATCCTGATTTAAAAGATTTTAATTATTTTAAAAGATGATTAATTACCAGAAAATTTCAGACATACATTCAATGATTTCTTCAGACAACGAGAAGATGTCCTGTTAAGGATGATTGGCAGGTCAAAAAACACCCATGGAATATCTGAGGCTAGAGGCAGCTCACTTGCTAATCAGAGGATTGTTTCTTATATATACCAGCTCTCCAGAGAGAGATACCCTAAAATCTGCGACTCTGCAGGGTATGCTATGAAATCTTGCAGTAAATCATCCGGCCTTATTTTACCTTGCATATGACAACTGGGCTAGTTTTCAAAGAAACATATTTGCCTATCAATCAATCTAGGTTCCCTACTCCAAAGGCACATTACAATTTGCCAGTGGCCTCAGGGTTTTCGTTATAAACATGAATTATTTCTTCCAGTGATATAGTAAAATCTATTGGCCGTTGTTTTCCTGATTAATAACATGATTGATCTCAACTTTGCATCTATTAATTCAGCTTTTTCAATCTCATTCTTTCTTTGTTTAAAAGTGTATTTGTAAAGAGAAAAGTTTCAAACTGGAGGTGTTTGTCTCAGATGCAAGAATAAATGAACTAACATACATTCTCAGGAAGCAAAAGGTCATGAACAAAAGGTCATGAACAAAAAACATTGTTCATGGGGAAAATGTGTCAAGATGTGAACAATTTGTTCCAAGAGAAAAAACAAAACAAAACATGTTCATGACTGGATGTAACTGGATGATGCCATTCACCTAGATAGTAACGAACTTCCTCCTAGCCAACTGGCCAGCCTTTGTATTTCAAAGGTTTTCAAGCTGAATTTAGAATAAAAAGATCTGTCTTGAACGAAGTGCAGTGAGAATGCTCCTTGGAAACAAAGATGGTTAGATGTCATCTCATGCACCTTGGGCATGGCATCAGGAGAGACTGGTCCCTGGAAAAGGCCATAGAAGGGCAGCCAAAAAGGGCCTTCAACCAGACGGATTGACAGAGCGGCTGCAGCAACAAGGAGCTTAAAACAACAGCAAGTATGAAGATGGCACAGGCCTAAGTGGTGCTTTGCTCTGTTGTCCCAGCGTTGCTGAGTCGTGACTGACATCATGGCACCTGAAAAGAAGAACACACTCAATCATTGACTCCCTTTACCTTCCCTTCTGTGGTCTTTACAGGAGCTGTCATCCTTGCTGAAAGCTCCAGTCTTGGACATTCGTCAGGAAGCCCTTTGGGCCTCAAATCCTTTTGGCTTTCAGCAAGCAAATTTGCATCATCTGTGTTATGCAGGTTGTTAATCAGCCATCCTCCACACTTAATGTCACCTTCTTCATCCTATAATCCAGCTTCTCGGAGTATTTGCTCAGCATACAGATTAAATGTGTGGTGACAGGACACGACTCTGGTACACAGCTTTCCTGGGTGCAGATCCTTCAGGATTACTTTGTTCTGTTCGGGCAATTGCCTCTAGCACAGGGTCTGCATGAGTAACAGCAAGTGTTCCCAAATTCCTATAGTTTGCATTGTTACTCTTAATTTGTTATGATACACACAATGCAATTAATGATATTGCTTGATAATTTCCACATTTTTCTTTGACTTTTCCTCCCTGTTAGAATACTTACATTATTTTCCAATTATAAAACTAATACATACTCATTGATGATACTATGAAAAATAGATTAATTACTCAAAAGAGGAAAAAAGCAGGCCATTTTGTTTTAATATATTTATGCCATTATGCACAAAGGAATCTGGGTGGTGTGCTCAACTGTACGTAACTGGATGGTGCCACATCATAAGAACAAATTGTTGTTAGATTAAGGTGAAAGTTCACAAACCATTCATAGAATATACTTCTTTTATATATCTATAGCAGTGGTTCTCCACCTTCCTAATACCACAACCCTTTAATACAGTTCCTCATGTTGTGGTGACACCCCACCCATACAATTATTTTCATTGATACTTCATCACTGTATTTTTGCTGCTGTTATGAATCAGGCGACCCCTGTGAAAGGGTCATTTGGCCCCCAAAGGGGTCGCGACCCACAGGTTAAGAACCACTGATCTATGGTCTTCTTCTTAGGGAGTTGTAATAGTTGGGTTCTGTGTCAACTTCGCTGGAGCAGGATCCTCATTAGGTTGGACCTAATATAAAGAAAACAACTTCAAGCTGCCCTGTGTAGCAAGACTACCACCTCTGATTCAAGCCACTGTCCAGTATCTATAAAAGAGACATTGCAAAGAGCCATCTCTTTCTCTCTTCTTGCTGGCTTGGATTTTGCATCTGGTTTCTTGGGACTTGGGGTCTATGGCCTGTGATGTGACCTCCAGACTCTGGGAGCTGACAGCAGCCTGTATGTCACCTGCTTTGGATCTGACACACAGATTTGCACTGGCCTGGTCTGCCACTTTGTGGTTCTGTGGACTGTTTTCTTGACATAAATTTATTTATTTATTATACATATATGAATGTATAATGTTTTGTTTTGTTTCTCAGGAAAGCCAAGCCTCATACAGCTGCATATTATATTCCTAAAGAATAATCATGTAAATAACCACCATGAGACATTGATCATTTGAATAATAAGAGCATCATTAATCTAGTATACTGTACAAATTTAAACTATTAGGAGATAAAAAATTAATATGTAAAGGAAGGCTTTTCAGCTAAAATAATGGAAAGATTCACTTACACAAATTAACAAAACCTAAGTTATATAACAACTCTGTTACCCAAACCTCCGGGTCTCTGTTTGCTGCCAAAGTCAAGAAAAATACAGAGACAAGCTTTTGGCAAAGTGCAAAACAGTTTTCTTTGCGTGATTGATAATGCAAAGGAAGCTGCCGATTGCTTCCTATAACTGGCTCCCCAATGTAGAAAGGAATAGATATTCGTGCTTTGGAGAAAGGAGAGCTATTTGTGAAATTAACACTAATATCTTATAATAACACTATGGGGTATCTGTTAATAAACATCATTTCTTCTATTTGAAGCATTATTCTCTGGTGGTTAGTGGTCATTGTATTTAAATGGTGGCAGCACCAAAGGAGGATTTAGATTGCTTTTCTCTAGGAAGGAAGAGAACGCATTTTTGTCAGGGTACACATTAATAAGAACTCCTGATCTCTCTGGCTTAAGATTACAAGCTTTTCATTAAAAAAAAATTTCTTACTGCTAAGGAGACTAAAGCCACATACTAAAATCATAATATTCTTAATAATTCTTAACTCCTTCTTTGCCTACTTTGTTGTTAGTTATTAGGTACCATCAAACCAGTTTTAACTCAGAGTGACTGTAGGTCCAACAGAAGGGGACATTGCCTAGCCTCACACCAGCCCCTCGATTGTTATATTTGAACCATTGTTATAGCTGCTGGGCCAGTTCATCCTGTTGACACTCTTCCTTTTGTACTTATTTTATCATGGTTATATCTAATATTCCCATTCAATCATTTAAACAAAAATAACATGAATCTTTCACTTCTAAAAGGGAGAGAGCAAAAGCAAACTACAAAGACAAGCAAAGCGCACAGGGCCCCAACAGCTCATGAAGGTTTGATGCAACTTCAACAATGCTTAACAAAATAATGAGGGTCAGGCATAAAGCCATAATTTCAATGACACTCCTTCACAGAGTCAAAACTATTAGTGCACAGAACCTAAGCCATGTAAAACAAAATGTGAGAATGTGCAAGTGGGTACTAATTATACTGTCAAGTCAAGTCCCCAATATCAGGCAACCTCAAATCCAGTAGAGATTGAACAATGACCTCAAAGTCTGCTATGTTGGCATGGCTGTCCTCTGAATCCACCCAGCACCAGTATTTTAGCTTTAAGTCCAAGGAGCGTTTCCGTTTCTTCACTTCTCGATGAGTGTATTTTAAGGTTAAACAGAACAAAGTTTGTTTTATCCAAGTGAGTACTCATGTGAACTAAGAGGAACCCTGGTGCTCTCGTGGGTGACGTGTTGGGGTACAAAGGGCAAGGTCAGCCGTTGAAACCAAGCGAGGAAAAGGAGGCTTTCTATTTCCTGTCGGATAGGCCCCCTGAGTCACAATCGAACCAATGGCCATAAGAGAGAGAGAATATGACTTATAAACCCAAACTCAACAAGTGTCTTGGATCATTAAGAGCAGAAAATACCTTTAGTTGAAAATTTTAGAAACCAACCCAAACTCCCTGCCATGGCTGTGAGTTGGGCTGCTGACTTCAAGGCCAGCAGTTTGAAGGAAGCCACCACTGCTCCATTGGAGAGGGATGTGGCTTTCCACTCCTATGAAGGTCACAGGCTCGGGAACTCATCGGGGCAGTTCAACCCTGGCCTCAAGGGTCACTATGAATCAGCTCCTTAAAGGGACTTTCTCTGAAGAACTGATTTGAAGAAATCGTTTTAAGTAGTTTGAATATAAGTATTAGCCCAACATACCATAATATTGCCTTAGAGACTAAATAAAATTATCACTGACCTACCCTAAATCCAAATGTCTCTGCTATTATTATTTGGAGTCTTTCTCTAAACAGTCTGATTTCTTCAAAATAGCACAACCCTCAGGGCAAAAAGGATCTCACTAATTTCTCTGGGCTACCAGTCACTTCAAAAATATCTTTTAGGTACCAATTGTTGTCTCTCCCCCCCACCCGCCACCCCTGTCCCAATACTGAGAATTGAAAAAGAACATGTAGGGCCAATGGCCTGTGTGGGTTATCCCAACTTCCAAGAAAACCAAAAGTGGAATAGAAATATTAACAATATCAGGCTAATTTTCCCAAAATAATCCACAAGACCAGGACCTGAAGATTTCCGTATCAAAAATAACAAGTACCAGAAGAGTTGCTTGTCTGTCCCTTAGCAGAACCTGTAGCAGCTCCATTCGGTACAATTCCCAGAGTGTATATAAATGTGAACACTATAAACATCGCTCAAAGTATAAAACTGTACCTGTGCAGACTTAGCAGAAAGTCTCACTGTTATTCTACTTCACATGGTTGCCAATATAGGTAAATCCTAAATCTGATGTTCACCTAAATGGATACACCTCATCCACAAGACTGTGGACATTGGATGAATCAGTCAAGTTACAGACAGCAACTCAGGTTGCAATAATCAGAGGTCAGGCAGAGGCCATTGAGATGCAGGATCCAGATCAAGACAGTAAAACACCTGAACTTGAAAAAAAGTTTCTCTTGTTTTGACCAAAAAAACATGCTGGGACTTACATCAAGATGGGTACCCCGGTCCTGGGTGATCAATTTTTTGGGTGATAACTTGCATCTGATTGGTGTTTGTCACCAATGAGTCAACACTAGTCTTCTGCACATGCTCACTAGGGAGGGAGAAAATCACATCTCATCAATCGTGCGTTAGACTGAGTTTTAGAGGAAACAAAACTAGTGATACTCATATGTAAGAAAGAACTTTATAGTAAGGAATATATATATATTTTTAATGAAGAATGAGCCTCAGCCTATTTCTGCTCACATCCAAGGGTCATATGCCAGTTGTAGGTCCTCCAGACTAACGCAGCCACAGTTAGATGAAGCTGAAGGTGAAACAGGAACATGGACACCACAGGTCTATGGACACAAAGTCAAGTAGACTCAAGGTCTGCAGGAACATTGCAGAGTGTCAACAGCTCCAAGGGTCAGCAGATCACAGGGGTTGGCCCCGGAGATGAGTCAGAAGAACAGAGAGGGGCAATAAAGAGAAACGCCTCCGTATCTCTCTCACCAAAGGCCACCCGCCCACAGAGATGTCATTCAACTGTGTTCTGACTGAGAGGTTGGCTTCCACTTCTATCTTCACACCAGTGAATTAAGTTGACATAAAACCCAAACATCACAGATCATCCTCCAGTAAGATGGGACTCAACATATATGCCACCTTAATCCTCTATCATTCATATAACGGATAGCTCCTCCCCAAATGGAATTATAACCACACGTGTAGCGCTAGCATTTATAACATATCACAAATGGAAGAGTATAGCTAGAATGCCAAATTCCATTATTATTTAAACTCCAGTTAGAGTAAATAAAATCTTAAAGCACAATGAATAACTTTGTTTTTAAAATTTTCAGATATGATGCCAAACCACATCAAGGCACTAAACAGCTGAAGTAAGCTTAAGCAACTAACTTCAAAGATAGTAAACTTGCTAACAAGTTAGCAATTAAATAAGTAAAATTGTAACCTATAAAGTAAACATCTTTTGTGACTTCCCACAAAATTTCAAATTGTCAGGATTTATAATCATGCATGGAGAAATAATACCAGAACACTGACTTTTCCAAAACATGTTGTTTGGTGAAACGGAACCGTCCTCATCCTGAAAGACAAACATACTCAAAGTACTTAATTAAACCTTCAAACTAATAATAATAAAAAAGTGCTATTTTAAAGATTAGAAACCCAACCCTTTGTTTCAGGCTATTTAATACTAAAGCTTCCCTCCTCCACCAAAAACTTAAAACTATTAAATATTATAAAGGTAAAACTTTGACTATATCAAATAAATTCAATTTAAATGAAACCTTCAGACATTGCTTATTGTATATCTCTGATAATATTATATAATATATTGTAGTTGTATTATAATAAATTATATAATATACATTATAATATAACTTAAAATATAATATTCTAAAATGGACAAAATAAGCACACATATTTAGCAAACCTGCACATAAATATCTTTTCTCTAAAAGGCATAGGAATTGAAGTTCATATTATAATAAATACTTGCTGATCCAAGTTTAAGAGGAACCCTGGGGTTGGTTGTAGTTGTTATGTGTTGGGCTGCGATCCACAGTCAGCAGTTCAAAATTACCAGCAGCTCTGTGGGAGTAAGGCTGGGCTTTGTATACCTGTCCACAGTTACACAGTAACTCACAGGGTCTCTATGAGTCAGCACTGACTCGATGGCAATGAGCTGAGAGTGGAGACCCAATTTCATACTAAGTAATTTCCTAAAGATATAAAAATTACCTGTATACCACAAAACCTAACCACTGGTAAGGTAGAGTTTTATCATTTCAAGTTTTTGAAAAGCTTTTAGCTAGGATAAAACTCATATAGTTTATATATCCTTAAAAGTGTATACCTATAGTTAAAAACTAACTCACAGATTGCTCCCCAGGGTTTCTGAGGCTGCAAATACTTAAAGGAACAGAATGGTCATCTCCCTGTCAGTGGCCAGTGGACTTGAATATCAGTCCTCTGGTAAGCAGTTAAACCTTGACCCTCTCTGCCCCGTAGGCTTGGGCTATTTGTACACTGAATTTAGGAGGGTTTTATTTTTGGTTTTGTCTTTCATAAGAAATATTTCCCTCAAACTGGGTCTTTTTCACATCTTTGGCTTTCAATCAGGGACTAAACCTAGTTATTTATATATGTTTAGGCTGGGTCAGGGGATTTAAAAAACAATGAGTAAATTAATAGGCAAACTGTTTCCTTTAAAAGTCTGAGGGAAAATAAAGAAAAGAAAAAGAAAATACCAAAGCTCAGGCTAGTCCTAGGTTTCTGGGAAAGCCGCTTGTACTTTTAAAATCTCTTTCAAGCTTTACATGAATCATATTCCATAATATCTAACTCAAGATGTTTGCAAAGACTTGGATTCCAAGGTTGTTATATACACACAAATCTGTAAAAATGAATTATTTCATTCTCCATAAAAAACCACCTCAATTAAAAAAAAACAAACACCTCAATTTATAAGCATACATGTGCTAGCTATAAAAGAACAAAACAGAGCACCTTAAAAAACTAATTAATAATTCCATCCATAGGTAAAAATTATATTTTCATAGATGTTTTACTTCAGAAGACCTTGCTATACCAATCAAAGATAAATTTCCTGTATTTCACTCTTCAAACTGACTGCTTAATTAAGACTCACAAAAAGCAGTTTATTAATGCAGAGGGGGGAAAATGACCCAAGTCAAATGTTTTCAAGGTCGAAGAAGAATCTTCAAGGTGAAATCTGTGTTAGAGCATACATTCTGAGCACTCCAGTTTGCAAAAGGCTATGGATAACAGGTTACCCAAAATCCATTTGCATCGTCCCCAAACTGATTAAGCCTCCATTGAATTCTTTCTGATCATCAAGCACGGTGGTCAATAACATGGTCCTCTCGCAGAGTACCTTGGAAAGTAGATGGTTTCCACCCCTCTTCAGCTTGCCCAGGGAGAGGCAATCTCTCGTACGGACTTGCCTGGTTGTGTCCTTAATGGAAGTCACCCTACAGGGGGCTGTACAAGGTTTCCAATAGTCATGAGTCTAGCCATATTGGTTGTGCCCTGACTCCCTTGGTCAGAAGGTCTTTCAGCAATCTTGTAAGCCCTTCTATCTAATAATGTACACATCCCATTCGTGGCCCCACTTCCACCTCTGTAGTCCCACCTGTAGCTATGATGTATTTATCTGCCACCAATCATAAACTTGACAGTTTCCTTTGCCCTCCCATGCCCCTTCTAAAGCTTTGAATCTCAACAAAGTATTGCATGCCAATTTGGCCTTATCTTCATTTCCTCCTTCTCTCCCTCATCCAGATAATGTGACCATGTCTTTGTGTTGTCTTTGTCCCTTTTAAGACTTAATAATTGTTTCCCTTAAATTACATTTGAGGTTGGGGTCCCCTTTTGAACCTAAAACAAATCTCCTCCACTTCTGTAGCAGCTTTTCTCCAAATGGGCGCCATCTGAAAGGAAGCGCACACATCCACTGATCCTCAGGAGCCCACCATCATGCTGCCCCTGACTTGTTTCCCCTGTGACACACTGTGTTATAAATGATTCACAACAGCATATTCTCCAAAGAGCACACGAAAAGCAAAGCAACACACATATCGAAAACAGTTCTAAAATTATAAGCTGTTCCAGTTAGGTTAATCTGTATGAAAATTGCCAAAAGCTTATATCAAAGGTGGCCACTGATTTTCTAGAGAATTCTTGTCAATCATATACCAACGCGATATTCCATCTTACCAAGTGACAGCACAGGTTTTAAAACAGGTCAAGAACTGCTAGGCTTCTGGAGTGGGTAATACCTTGGTTCTTGTCTTCACACGCTGAAAGAATTCACTCTGAAGCCCGTTTTGTAATCCAAGTGGGTTTTTCTGAAGAATGGGACAGGTTTCAGGTGTAACAATCTCAAAAGGGCTCACAACTGGGCACAAGCAACCTCATAGAAAAGAGCACCCACAGGTGCAGAACTGGGGAGTGGGGATTCCAAGGACCAAGTGGTCAAGGGAGCAAGGGGCAACAGGGTGCAGAGACCAGAGAATGAGGGGGCTAGAGCACGGGGCAAGAGATGTGGGCCCTGAGTAGGCCCAGAGTGGACCCTGCTGGGACATGCTAAAATGGCGCATGTGCCCCCCCGACTCTGACCTGCCACTGACCAGTAGCAGGGTAAAGAGACAGCAAAGGGCAAGAGAGTGTCCCAGAGCATGCTCCCTGTCTTTATTCCAGCTTTATTCCAGCCCCTGGTTGAAGGTGTTAGTTGAGCCCAGTGGCTGGGTTAAGTCCACCTGAGTGATTTCATGAGCCTGGGCCTACTTTGGGCTGTCCAGGTGTACCTCCTACCTGGCTTGGGGGCTTCAGTCTGAGCATGCTTAGTTTGGGGTCTACATAGATGTCCGATGATTGCCTGATTTCTTTCCAACCTTCTTTATGGGGGCCAGTGCAGGCATGGGAGGGACAATCCCCTGTCCCTCAATCTGGCTAACTAACAGAACCGGTTCCTTTTATGACAGATTTCTTACAAGAGTTGACGTCTCTATCCTAAACCTATGGTCAAAGGGAGGCAGCAGCCAACAGTGCAGCAGGAGTCTGCAGCAGCCCTCACCACCGTGCGTAAACCAATGACGCTCAGCTCTTTGCAGATGGAATTACTCTCAGCCAATGCAGAAAAAGGTATTACTTTCCAGGTTTTCTCCGAGTCACAGCGCCCAAACTGAGAGACAGCAAAGTGCTTGCAAACAAGACAAATAAAAGTGAACGAACTTCTGAGACGGCATAGATGATAAAGTAGATAGTAAGACTTAACAACTCTTAATTAAGTCTCTGAAAGCCTCAAAACTTGGTTCATAAATCCAACAGTGATTTTTGTTGTCTAAACCTATGGGGCCTTATCTTATTTTAAAAGCCAATTAAAATGAAATTGACACAGTGTGTAAGAGACACAGGAAGGGATTTCATTGTCTGTTCAGACAAAGAACATGACCAGCATGGTGTTTCATGATGAGAGAACCATGTGTTTCCTGAAGTGGGATCATTTGGGTATCTTGGACCCCTGGTGTAGTGGTTACATGCTGGGCTGCTAACGGCAAGGTCAGCAGTTTGAAACCACCAGTTGGTCTGTGGAAGAAAGAGGAGGCGATCTACTCCATAAAAAGAACAGGAGCAATTTGACCCTGTCCTATGGCATTGTTATAAGTTGGAATTGACTCAATGGCAGTGAGGTTTTTTGTGTGTTTGTTTTGTTTTTAGTTGAGTACCATTATCTCTTCAGAAATTGGGGGTTCTGACTCCTCCATACTTCTCCTCACCCTCTAATGTTCTCTGTCCATAAACAACAATGTTCTCTGTCCATTGGTGAGTCATGTTCCCTCAGATGTTGGGTAGACAGATCTCTCAGGGTCAGATAGGGGGTCAAATAATTGTGGCTCTTTCTAGGGATACTTGGGATTGGGGTGTATTCAGACCCAGTCTAAACTGGGGAGCCCCTAGGGCTATTCTGTGGAAAAACAGTACAGTATGGCAGATTTAAATACTAGAAGGGTGAGTCTCAGGTACCAAAAGGGGGTGAGGGAATCATAGAAAAGAGGTTATTGGTCTAAGGGGTTCATGGGTTTCTCAAGAGTCCATGGGAATGTGGTGCCAGTCCTTGACTTCCAGGAGGTATCTCTAGGAAGGAAAGCTTTGGATCCTGCTCACAGCACTCAAGCCAACCCACATCAAACCCACTGCCATCGAGCCCATTCTAAACTATAGAGCAGGTTAGTCTTATTCCCTTGAGTTTGGGAGGCTGTAACTCTTTATGGGAGCAGACAGCTGCATCCTTCTCTTGAGGAGCAACTAATGAATTTGGCTAGCCAGTCACTTGGCTAGCATCTCAGACTACTTCAAGGAAGAAAAGAAACCACAGATTCAAATATAATTTATGGAAATACATTTATTAAGTCTTAAATGAGACAAAGACAAGTCATGCATATGAGGAACATAATCAGTGGAAGGCCATAATATTGTCCAAGATTTCACAGAAACTTGGTCACTTAAATAGGATATGAAGAGCAAAGGAAATGGTCACAAAATCATGACAGGCAGAAAATCAATTCCACACAGTTGCAGGTAGAATTACAGAAGTGGGGAAGGTGCTGGGATGTGTGTTTACAAGATTGGTTCGGGGCCTCTGACCAAGGCTTCCAGGGTAAGGCTTATGAGGGTGGGACCCTAGTAAAGTGAGTTCTATTAAGGGCACATCCCAGGTCAGTCCTTCAGGAGAAGTGCGTTAGAAAGTGGTAGTCATCCACTTTCAAATATACTCTGCCTGAGGGAGAAGCTTTACACGTTGCTGGTCAATGATCAGAAAGAATCCAATGGGAAGGCTGAAGAATGGATTTCGGCCACTCACTGTAAAACCATAGCCTCCCATAACCCTAGTTTTCAGAAGTTAAACTCTAATACATTCTATAAATACATTTGAGTTTTGGTTCTTTTTTCCCCCCTGTAACACAACTTTGACACTAATTAAAAAAAAAATAGTTCTCAGAATTTAAACTCTAATATCTTCTATAAAATATGCTTGAGTTTAGGCTCATTTGTCCCCTTAGAACAAAATTTTGACACTAATTAAGAAAAGATATTCTGCTAATATTATCCTTAATAGATACCATTTTTACTCTTATGTTTTAAACATGTTGGGGAGTTGTGTAACCAGTTTATGAAATAGGCCAGGCTCGGTAGAGTACAAGCAGCAAAATCAACTTCCTTTGTCTTCTCACTGTCTCTCCTCACCCTTACTCATGAGTTTATACTTTCCCATCTCTTGGATGAAATCTCAGGTGAGGTGCACAGATTTTCTGAAGCATACGCAGGGAATAAAAAGTTCTGTCCACATTCACACCAATGACTCAAATTCTCACCCTGTTTGAACCTGTTCAGCACTACTGTCAGCATATAAACACAAGGTGAGAAAGGGCTGGTAGCATAGTAGATTATGTTTGGAGGTTAATGGTTCAAAACCACCATCTGCTCCATGGTGGAACAACATGGTTTTCTACTCCCATAAAGATTGGCAGTCTGGGAAACCTACACAGGTGGTTCTTCTCTGCCCCAGAGGGTGACCACAAGTCAGAATTGGCCCAATGGCAACAGTGAGCTTGGATTTGGTTTGGAGAAGTGATGGTTGGGGGCAGGAGAGGAAATTGGAACTTTTATTCATAATATTTCCACATTTTACTCTACTTCTAAGCATAGGAGGTCTCCAGTTTTCTTATAACAGAAGCAGAGAAAGAGGAAAGAGTCAAAACGCTGTACAGGCTGCTATAATTACCCTCTTTATTTGGTACTTTGGTACTTGATTCCCCAAATTCAAAATGGATACTGTATCTCCAGAGTCATTTTGTGATTTTTTTTCAGAGACCTTTCTAATTCTTTCCAGGAAAGCATTATCAACTGTACTTGTGACCAGATCAACGTTTTTGATCTTATCTTGTCTATCTAGTTATTCTTCTTGGGGGAATGCCTTTTAAAATATCCCTTCTTAGTCCACATCAGCTAGCATCCTTATCCCCTCCAAGGTTTGCAACCAGTTGCCGTTAGGTCAATTGTGACTCATGGCGACCTCATGTGTGTCAAATCAGAATTGTGCTCAAGGTTTTTCTTCTGAGGCACCAAGTGTAACCTGGGACAACCAGCTTTTTGGTTAACAACAGAGCAGGTTAAACATTTGCACCACATAGGAATGTCCCAATAGACACTAATCTCAATGCTCTTATATTCTGCCCTCCTGCCAGGCAGGTCATTCAGGTGTGTGTCATGCTCAAACCTCAGCCTTCAGATTTTAAGATCTCAGTATGACTCTCCCAGAATCAGACCCCGAGGCAAGGTTTTTAAAAGCAAGCAATTGATTTGAGAGTCGCTCCCACAAAGCACCATTAGGAAAGTGAGACAGAGAATGGTAGGAAACTTTATTAAGTCATTCTCAGCTCGGCGGATAACTGGGACTCACTCCCACTGGGCAACACCGAAAATGCCTAGAATCACTCCTAGTGAGGTTTTACCCCACCAATTCCTTTTTACCTTCGGAAAAGGACTGCTTCCAGGGAACATTATCCATTTCTGCCTGTTCTGTGTATTAGCTTTTGAACTCAGGTGATTGGAGAAAGCCTATGGGCAGCTAGGATTTGGCATGTGTTGTGTCTGCATACATTGAAAAGGGAGGTGCTTACTGACAGGGTCTGCTATCCTTCAGATTTTAATTTGTAGTCATGAATGAACCATGTTGCTTTTTAATACTCTCAATGGAAGTTAAGCGAGGAGGAGTTCACAAAACTAGTTTCCCAAACTTTATCTCCCTGTGGTGGACTCACAGTTCTTATGTTGTGTACAGTTTTAAGACCTGAGCCAAAACAGGGAAGGGGTTCCATGTTGACAGTTTTCCCACATCCATAGTAGCTCATGATATCTCTGCCAGTGTGACCTTCATCGAGGAGAATCCACATGCATGACTTTGCCCATTAGCAGTGCACCTTTCCATCTTGTGCTTGGATTGCCGACATTGCATAAAATTACATGAAATTTGGACCTTCCAAGAGTAAAACTTTGTTATTAGAGAAGGCCAAATAAAGTTCACGAATCTGCAGGATTTTGAGGTCAAGATGAGGAAAAGTGCAAGTCTGTTTTGAATATAATTTCAGTCATGCCACTGATTTGATGTGGTCACTACTTACTTCATCCTGTCTGGTTTAAAAAAAGTTTTAAATTGGTTTCAAATGGCTTGGCAACATTCATAAAAACAAAGGCAGTGAGATTTTATCTTCGTATTGCTATGGAGAAAAGATATTCCTGATGTAAATCCATCATCTCCTCAACATACTTTTGTTTTCTAGAAATGAATGTGAATAGTATAAAGTTAAACTAAAATTTGGCGGATATTTAACTACCTGGTGCTGTGATGGGTTATACATTAGGCTTCTCAGTGCAAGATTAGCAGTTCAAAACCACAAGCCATGTTGTGGGAGAAAGATGAGGCTTTCTGCTCTGGTATAGAGTCAGAACTCAAAGGGGGCAGTCTCACGCCAGGCTCTTATCTCACTCGCAAGAAAGATTTCAGGTGAGCGACAAAATTCAGAGCAAAGGTTTGAACAGTACATTTATTGAAGGGGGAACTTTGGAAACTAAGTCCAAGGGGCCCTTCTCAAACTTTCCCAGTGCCATGGAGTCCATACTGGCTTGTAATGACCCTGTAGGACAGAGTAGAATTGCCCCTGTGAGTTTCCAACTCTATGGGAGTAGATAGTCCATCTTCTTCCCATGGAGCAAGCTGGTGGTGTCAAACTGCTGACCCTGAGAATCACAGCCCAACGAGTAACCATTATGCCACCAGGTTGTTTAGCTGGTATATAAAGACCTGGCCGAATGTAAAGCTGAACCCTATATCCTGCTATTGGTGAACATCCCACCATTGACTGGCTTTCTGGTTGGTCTTCTACTATTGACTGATCATCTGTAGTGTACCTCTTCTTGTCAGGTATGTGAATCCCAGCACTCCAAGACTTCGTGTTGTGCTCTGTCTCAGACCCCAAACATAACAGTCTATTCAGTCTTTTTGGGGATAGTGTGACTATTTTGTCTTTCGCCACCCAGCCTTCATTGTCTCTGGTTTTTCCCATTGATAGAAAACCTTTCACCTTCTTTTGTGCTGGAGAGGGAGATACAGGAAATGTGGTCCACCTCTCCTTTGTGTTGGAGAGGTATGTGTCCGAAAGATATCTCCACTTCCTTTACAGTGTCTGCCATCATCACCTCTTCTGCCCTTGCCAGCCTGTGTTTAGCGAACACTAGGAAAAATCTATTTGAATGAGAACCTGACCATGTCAATTTATAGCATGTAGGGAGCATTAAAAATGATGCATATATTTTTAAAGACAATGCAAAATGTGGGGAAGTAAATTTTGTGGCAAGAGTGTGTGTGATGGTACCTAGCAGGATTTTTATTCTCTAATAGAAGCCCAGGGTATTTTTGTACTGGGGCTTAAGATGTGAAACTGAGGCTGAAGAATAAGCATCTGAGAATTTTATAATAGAATTGTTAGCAAAGGGGGAAGATGGGGGCAATATTATAGCTGAAAATACATCTTACTTTTTTTTCATCCGTCACTTATTAGGAACCAGGGAATGGAGACAAGTGGGATGGTGGACTATGCACATTTATCTGCATGTTGATAAAAGGATAAAATTGGCTGCCATTTTAAGCTAGTTCAATTATTGCTTTTTTATTATAATTTCATTATAATTAACAGAGCAAACTCAATTTATCAGTACATTTTGTATGTTTACACATGCCAAGACAAATAAAATAATATTTATTAAGTGTCTATATGTGAATGAGCACTGAGACATGTTGGGATTGGAAGCAGAAGAAAGAAGAATTGTCATCCTTTCCTGTGAGTGTGTTAATCTAGGTAGCCTAGAGAAAGAAATTAGACACGCATATGTGTATAATAAAGAGCTTTATATACAAGAGCAGTTGAAGATTGGGAAAACATCCCAGCCCAGTCCAGATCAAGTCCATAAGTCTGATATTCACCCTTATGTCTGATACCAATCTGTAACGTCATCTTCAGACTCATGAAATACATTCAATGATGCTGAATGCAGGAAGATCACAAGCCAGTGGGTGGAAGGTCTTGTGGTGGTATAAAGGTCTCAGCGCTGGAAGGGATTTCCATGTGCCTCCTTCAGCTCCAGGGCTCTGGCTCCATAAGCGTAGATCCATTTGCTTTGTCAGCCAGAATGTCCCGCAGGGAGTGTGTGTGTCCTGTCTCCAATGAGCTATTTATCTTCTTAGCACTTCCAAATGATGTTATCAAGCTGCAACCTGATTGACAGGCCAAACTCCACCCCTTCACTCTTTTTTTTTTTAAAATGTAATCATTTTATTGGGTGCTTGTACAGCTCTTATCACAATCCATACATACATCACTTATGTCAAGGACATTTGTACATTTGTACATCATTTTCAAAACATTTTTCCTACTTGAGCCCTTGGTATCAGCTCTTCATTTTTCCCCCCTCTTTCCTCCACCCTCCCTCATTCATAAATCCTTAATAATTTATAAATTATTATTATTTTTTTCATGTCTTACGCTGACCAATGTCTCCCTTCACCAAGTTTTTTGTTGTCTGTCTCCCTGGGACAGGGTTATATGTTGATCATTGTGACATATAACCTTCCCCACCTTCCCTTTATCCTCCAAGTATCACTACTCTCATTATTGGTCCCGAGGGGTTGATCTGGCCTGGATTCCTGTGTTTCCAGCTCTTATCTGTACCCATGTACATGCTCTGCTCTAGCCAAATTTGTATGGTAGGATTGGGGTCATGATAGTGGCAGAGGGGGAAGAAGCATTAAAGAACTAGAGGAAAGTTGTATGTTTCATTGGTGCAACACAGCACCCTGACTGGCTTGTCTCTTTCTTGTGATCCTTCACTCTTACAGTCTTCACTCTTAAGTCTTAAATTGACAACAGATTATGTAATTACCACAGTGAGCATTAAATGTTCTAATGCTTTTAAACTATTCCAAATTAAATTTCACTTTCAAAAATATTCTTTAGCAGGTCAAGCACACTAATGAGCAATACCTAATCACATCTAGATGATTCAAGTATGACCAATTAAAGTTCTGTAGCTAGAAGTTGGAATGAAGTTTTCTTTTTCACTTCAATCCAGCAAACAGGGCCATAGGTATAGCCAGCGTATGGAACAGCTTGATCCAAACAGGGCACCAGCATGCTTTAATTTTTTTTCCAATCAATGTATTCAGCACTGCATTGCCAAATTTTCCCTATATTTCAAGGACATCTATGGTCAAACCCAAACCCACCACATACACAGATGTTGTTGAGTAAGTTGAGTTTAATACTCTGAACATCAAGGAAGAGCTCTGTCCTGGGGAACCAGAAGCATTTCGATCAGAGGATGACAGGAAGGGCTTGGTACAGGATTTGAGTTTGTGTTAGACGACTTTGGGAAGGGGTTCATGGAAGTGATATTTGCTAGTCATTAGATAATGTAGACGAACCTGGATAATTCCAAGATGGGGTTTCACAATACCTTTATGAAGAGGAAAGACCCAAGACGCCGGAGTTACAGCTAGTGAACAGGTAGCAGAAGAGGGGGAGGTTTGCGATGCTGTGCTTGCAGACTGTCCTCAGCTGATGTTGCATTCTGTGCAATTACGATAAAGGGAGGAGCACCAAATGCTCTCTGGTAGAACCAGGTTGCAGTGGAGCGGGGCTGTTTACTTCCTGTTCATTCATCACCTGTGCTATGAAGTCTAGTCAAGGACAGGAGCTCTCCTTTCTGTTTAGTTAAAGCTTGACCTGTCAGTCATCAACACTCAGTGGAAAAAGAGCCTGTACACATACCCGTTCTATGCTGGGGCCTATTCATTTAGATTACACAGGGCTCTAATTCTTGCCCATGTTTCCATTTTCTGATGCAGACAATCAGTGTCTGTGGGCACTCTTATTAGCTCCTCCAGTGGTTATATACTGGGATCTGCTTTCTCTAACTTATATGTCCCTCAAATTCTCTTCTTCCTTATTTACGTAGTTCTAGGGTACATAAGCAAAGATTTTGCCCCATCAGAAATTGAATTGCGATACCATTATCCTTTTCTCCAAGCTCTTGTGATTTCTATGCACGATTCCTTTGAAGTCTCTTCACTTGGTGGCTGACTGAAAGGTTGAAGGTTCAAGTCCACATAGAGATACCTGGGAATAAAAGTTTGGAACAACAACAAGAACAATAGAACAGCCATTAAAAACCCTGTTGAGCAAAGCTCTTCTCTGATGACCATGCATCTCTGTGAGTTGGACTCGACTTGACTGAAACTGGGTTGAATTAGACTCACTCGGACGGGAGCAGAGAACAGCTTTTCCAACACTCTCCATTATACTAAAGCTTCATAAACCCTGAAGTAAAATGTGCATGTAGACTGTTAGAGATTGAGGTAACTACATCATTGAGGGGCATGCCCACTAGGCTCTATTTGAATATTAGTTTATAAGTCCTGGAGGTGGCAAATTCTCCTATACTTGGTTGCTAGTTTCAAAGTGAGTACCCTTTTTGTCTTAGCTTTGAATAATTATTTATAACTCCAGAAAACAAGAGGAGTCCTGCTCAGAATCTTATTCTATGGTATTGCAAGATAAGGTTCTACATCTCTTACTTACAAGTAAATACTAGAGTGCCATAATCTAGGAATTGCAGTGTATATATTAATTACAAATATTTCCCCTGAATTGATCCGTTTGACTTAGAACAGGATCCAATCTTTGGTAATGACTGCAGGGCATCTCATTCTGGGAAAAATCCGAAAGAGCTGCTTAACCTCCGTGGGAAAGAGTGCTATGATGAAGCAGCAATATCTATCATAAGCATGGACTATGCAAGGGAGGGCATGAGTGCTAAGTAAATGCTAAATTATTGCAGAGAATATTTGTTCTGACAAGCAGGAGTATTATAAGTTGTGAAAGCAACAAAACTATTGGGGAATATTTTCTAATTTTGACATATTTATTCATTTAACTTGACTTTCTCTGCCAGTTGATATGAACTAGAGGCACCAAGTTATGGGCAAGCAAAATAATAAGGAACATATGAATAGATAAATGATGAATGCAAACAGAATATAGAACAATCTATAAATTTAAGTTATACACTATTCTATATGTCAGAATTTCTTTTTTATTTAAAAATATGCTTGACTTCTTGAATGAATTTATATAGGTTAACTGAAAAAAAAATCAGTCTTTTTAAGAATCTTTAAAGGATATCCATATTTCTTACAGTGAGTGAAAGAAATAAGCCTAACTAAACAATGAATCCACTGAACAAGCAGAGATATGGAATTGACACTCAGAAAGAAATTAGATGAGGGAGTCTGGGAATTTAAAAGGCATACAACAGTGAAAACTGTTTGAAAAATATGGCAAATAAAATTTCCTCCCTGTTAGGAGAAGAAATTATCAATGCAATAGGCACCAAGAGAAAATTATTGTGAGAACTAAATCTAGTCAATGTAAAAATAGAGGAGAAATATACTATCATAGCACTTTTACCCATGTTATTTCAGCATCATAAATCCTCTTGTCTTATTGGTCAATAGGGACTAATCAGTATGTTCAGGAAATTGTTGCCTTTTATCCACATAGATTTTTGTAAGAGCCAAAAGGACCATTGACATTTACAACAGGCTAGCTGACAAAAACAAATCAATGTAAACTTCAAAAAAGGTATTCATTTTGGTAATTGGAGTTACTCTCTTACCTATTCTGGAGGCTAGTGAACTGATTGTGATGATGGCTAAGCAAAGAGGGTATTTTTAGAATATGAGTCTATAAATACGTATTGTCAATTTAATAATAAAACTCATAAAAGAGAGATTTTACATTGCTTTGTTAACTGTCACAGAAATCATTTAAATTCAAATTATAGCAAACAAACTTAAGCAAGCCCATTTAGAATCCCAAGAGAGAGCATGGACAATTAATTGAGTCATTATCAAAGTATTTCTCGTTCAGATGGGGAATTTTGCACTTGGTAGATAAGCAAACCTACTCATTTTCAATGAGGCACAGAATTGAGGTTGAGACCTCATTCTTGAATTTTTGGTGAAGCTTTTTGACCAAATAACCAGACTTGTAGTTTTCAATTTTGTTTGATTCACATAAATTGAATAGCCAAATATAACACTATGTAAAAAGTTTTACCTGTAAAATTATACTAAAACTATATGAGATAAATGGTTTAGAAGTTAACAGCAAATGATCTGGAGGTAAGCCAACATAAGTGTGTGTTCTAGGAATATAAATGTGAAACTTTGTGGTCTGGAGAAATTCTATGTTCTCTGTAGGCTTTACTTTCATTATTTTCCTAAGAGAAAAAGTAATACTTTCATAAAAATAATAATTTGACATTAAAATCTATTTTTTAATGAGAAATAATTGCAGCCATACTCAAAAAAGCACTGGTCTTCTTTTGGGGCCCTATTCACCAATACTTCAGAGACAGACACAGCCTCACCCCTGAACTTTGGCCATGGCTTCTTTGATTGTGCACGAGCAACTCCTGGAGAGCTTGTTAAAACACAGACTGCTGGGCACCATTCCCTGGTTTCTGATTCAGAAGGTAAGGGGTGGAGATGCAGGGCTGGCAATAGTTATAATAAAGTCTTCCACTAAGTTTCCAGTTGTTGATGTTGCTGGTCTGAGGACCACACTTTGAGTACCAGGACAACTCTCAAAGCAGATAGGAAATATAAGAGACGAGTACTTTAATCTGGAGTCCCGAAGTCAGAGAACCATAGCAGCAGTTACAGATGGCCAATGAGGGCTTGAAACTGAAATAAGCACGAAGACTCATTTGGGTCAAGCATCCTAAGCCAGTTTGAAAACTTTCTAGGAATCCTAGATAATCAGCAGATAAAGTTCTTAGAGTTCCTGTGGGATAAAGGGACTGTTAGGTAGTTTAGCTTAGGGACTGGGCCATCCATTACGCATGCTCAGAGGTCTGAACTACAGGCCAAAGAAGGAGTGGTACATTGCGCATGCTCAGAAAAGGGACTGTTAGGTAGTTTAGCTTAGGCACTGGGCCATCCATTATGCATGCTCAGAGGTCTGAACTACAGGCCAAAGAAGGAGTGGTACATTGCGCATGCTCAGAGGCTCAGGTTTCTGGTCAGGAAGGGCAGGGGCGCCTTGGTGGGTGCTGTACCTGGTTTGGCCCAAGTAGGCCAGGTAAGTTCAATTCTGCCAATGGGGTCAACCAGGGTCATCCACCACACCTCCTAAGGAATAATTGAAAAGGCAGGAGCAGCTTCCAGGTAGGCTGCACAGGATGAGGGGCACTGTGGGTGCTTGTGTAAGCCTGAAACTTTTTCTAACTCTCATAAAACTCACTTGGATCACAACCCAGGCTTCGCCATGAATTCTTTCTCGCACGGAGCCAAGGACTGAGGTATACCTCTCCCCTGAGAGATCTAAGAGGATCAAATAATTTAAAGATTTTCCCAAGGAATACATACAAGGAATACATTCAGCCTCGATTGTTGCAGAAAGTCTGAATCCCTTGAAAAGTTGGATGACCACTTTCAAGCATTTTGACCGCAGTATCTCGAAATTCTAATGTGGTCAAGTACCACTGGCCATGTGGGGTCTGTCATATTGAGCACTATCACACTCACTGAACTCTGCCAAAGTGTGAAAAGGGTCATGACCCTGAAATGTTGGTATAGTTTGCCATGGGAGACTTGCCAGGTCTCTATTGTGGAATGTACCATTTCCAATGGGCATGGGAGAGTGAACATGATTTAGAGAAAGTCACATCTGGTACATCACAGAAAATTAGGATCTTCCCATTGGAGACCAAGGCCTGTGGAAGAAGATGCAGTACATTCCAATTCACCTCTGCGTTCTACCCATCTGGCCAGGCCGGAGGTTGGGGTAGCAACCAACAATGCTGTGGACTACTGTTCTAACAGTGGACTGCTTCCCGTTCAGATGATAGAAACACTGTGATATACTAGACTAGGAGGAAAACTGGTGGTGTAGTAGTTACTTGTGGGTTGAGATTCACAAAGTCTGTAGTTCAAAACAACCAGCTTCTTGGTGGGAGAAAGATGGGGCTTTCTACTCCTGTAAACAGTTACAATCTATCTATCTTTGTCCTATTAGGATTGCTACGAGTTAGCAACAATTCAATGTAAGTGCGTTTGGTTTGGTTTTGGAGTAGGCTACATATTCATTGAGTTGCCAACCACCATGCCAGCAGTTCAAAACCATCAACGTATCCACGGGGGAAAGATGAGGCTTTCTACTCCTGTAAAGATTTACAGGCTTGGGCACCCACAGAGGCAATTTGACTTTGTCCTATAGGTCACCAGATGTTCAACTGGACTGGATGGCTTGAGGTGTTTTGGGGTGTTTTTTTTGGGGGGGGGGCAAGGGCTTTTTTAGCTCATCAGTATCCACTTATTTACAGCAAACTAACACAGCCATAAAACTTCTGCTAGGGGTTTAATCAAATGTTGCAGTTCACCATAGTGATTAGAGGGAAAAGAGAGACAGGCAATCTGCGTTACTCTTTTGAAATCAGTTTTCATCCTCCTCTTTTTTGCCTTGGAAACATTTAGTAAAGTTTGCTTTCCAGGCTCACAAACTGGCCCCTGCATAGATTTTGTTTTTCAACCAGTGTCCCTGATCTTCTGTGGGTACATGTGAATTTAGCCTTATATTATATATAGACCTAATACTATTTTGGTGAAATTAATTTTAAAAAATCATTATTGCTAGTAGATTATTTATATGCACATTTAGTCCATTTCCATGCTGATCATTCTTGTTCCTTATTCCTGACAAAATGACAGATTAGGAAGGTTCTCGTTTCTATACCTTTCATTTATCTTCAGTGTCTCTCATAAATCTTGAATTAAGCAGGTTTTATAAAACTTATCATAAATTCTGGTTTTCATCGAAAGTGACTGTGACAGAGTAGATTTCTATACTTTCAACTTCAATAATAATAACTCAGAGTTACTAGCCTTAAAGTGGACATTTTTCACACCATGGAAATTGCGTATTAGTATTACAAGTATTCATAAGAAGGAGAGCTTTTGGCTTGTGTTTTCATTGATGCCTCTGAATTCAACAGGCTTGAGACTCAACCACACGATTTCAATGAAGTGAAATTAGCAATACCAATAATTATTTTTCCACTGTACAAATAAATTGTGTTATAGTTCCAGGAGGTATTTTGTAAATTTGCACTTACCAGGTTCTTACTATGTATGACTTACTTTACATACTTAATGTTATTTAATCCTTATTTGAGTCCTAAGAGATAGATCCTATTATTTTCATTTTATATATAAGAAAACTGGGGATCAGAAGGGACAAATTCAAGTAAATGGGAGACATATTCTTTTAAATGAAAACAAGAAGCACTCACTGTCATTAGGTCTTGTGTGACTGATAGCAACCCTGCACAGGGTTTGTGAGGCTGCAAATCTCTGTGGGAGAAGACACTCTCATTTTGTCAAAGCTGGTGGCTTTGAACTACCAACGGTTGCTACTTAAGTGTAACAGTTCTACCCTTGCCTGACAGTATCACAAAGGCTCCTTTAAATTATGATAGTTTAATTGAAATTGCACATATACACAAATATTTATATATACATGCACAAAATATATTAATGTAATATTCTATTTGATTGTGGAGCACCAATAACTTGAACAAGAACCTCTTTTACCAATTTACCACTACCACCACCACAAATTTCTCCACCAATATCATTTCTACTTTTATCATACACTAAGGGCTGAGCATAGAGTCTCTCATTTAAATTTATAGATATTTTACAGATCAGGAAATCAATTATAAATAACTTGCCTAAGGTCATAGACCAGGTAAGTTACAATAAGTTTAACTCAAAATACAAACTCTTGTCAGATATACTACACCATTATCTTAGTCTGGGTTCTCTAGAGTTGAAAAACCAGTGAATCTTATGTACACATATGTGTGTATGTATTTCAAGAAAACAGTTCACACTGTTGTAGAAGCTGGCAAGTTCAAAGTCTGTGGGTCAAAAGTCAAAATGGAGGTTTCTCCTGACTTATGAAGTTCTGAGGACTGATGAACCCAAACCTGAGATTAGCAGCTCAGGGAGCAGACAGATGGCTGAAGAAATGAATAAACCCAAGGCCAGCCAGTAAGCTGCTTACACCGCTCAGATTAGGCAGGCAACATGGTAGAGAGGTGGCTCAAGTACAAAGAAACGGAAGTCAAATTTCAAGTTGGATAAAGAACTAAATCCAGGGAAACAAAGAAAGCGAGCTTTGCCAGCGTGTCCACATATATTGGAAGCAGACAACATCCCTCCACGGAAGGGTTGAGGAAATTAGAAGTTTAAGTTCACGCAGAGACACCCACTGGAAAATTCCCTTTCAACTAGTCAGTTGCTTACAGAATATCTCATTGTAGAAGTGATTATACTATACAAGATCTCAGACGACTGCACCATAATTGCCAAACCACTGAGAATCATAGCCCCTCAAATGACACACAACCTGAACGATAACAGTCACCATGGGATGGTGAAAGCAAGGGAGAATTTGATCCTGTAGGCAATGAGGATCCTGAGGTTGTTGTTGTTTTTAATACTTTCATTGGGGGATCTTACATCTCTTATCACATACAGTCCTCCAATGTGTCAAGCACATTTACACAAATGCCGCCATCATCATTTTCAAAGCATTCTCTTCCCACTTGAGCCCCTGATATCAGGTCCCCATTTCTTCCCGCTC
>NW_022103928.1:4298604-4305160 GCF_000313985.2 Echinops telfairi | reverse complement strand
CCGCACTCCCCCCATCATTCATTATGGTAAGATTTTTTGTTCTGATGATGCCTTACACCTGATCCCTTCGACACCTCGTGGTTGCATAGGCTGATCCCTTCCACCTCGTGGAAGAAGCACATGGAAGAAGTATTTGCCATGTTGATAGAATTTTCACTTCACTCTATAACTGTGAAATCCAATAAATGATCTTCTGTTTTATATCTCTATAGATTAGAACAATGCAGGAAGCAATTAAAGAAGATGGAATGAATACACAGAGTCACTTTACCAAAAATAAATGGTCAACATTCAATCCTTGATCAAATAATGATGATATTAAAGGAAGCATTCCAGGCTACATTAATGGATTAGCCAAAATCAAGGTACCAGGAATTGATGGAATACCAATTTTAATGTTTCAAAAAATGGATGCAGTGCTAGTAATGTTCACTCATCAATGCCAAATAACTTGGAAGAAAGGTAATTCAACGGAATGAAAATTAGAAAACTATAATTCATATCACATGCAAGTAAAATTATGCTGAAGATAGTTCAAATTTGTGCAGCACTAGTTGGATGGGAAACTGCCAGAACTCAAACTGATTCAGATGAGGATGTGGAATTAGTGATATCCTTGCTGATGCAAGGTGAATCTTGACAGAAAACAGAGAATGTCAGAAAGATATTTGTTTACTTTTGTTGACTATGAAAAGACATTTGACTACATGGATAACAAATTGATCATGAGTAACATTGCAAATACTGGGAAATCCAAAACAATTGTGCTCATGCAAAACCTGTACATAGGTCAAGCGGTAGTCATTTGAACAACAAGGGGATACCATGCAATTTAAAATCAGGTAGGTTCAATCTGTAGGCTGGGCAAATGATTTGAGAAACTGGAAAGTGTGAAGAAGAATATGATATAAGGATTGAAGAAAGACTCACTGAAGAAAGATTGCATAACCAATGAACGGTATGCAGATGATACAAGTTTGCTTGCTGGAAGAATCAGAAGCAAAGAGGACTTGAAAGAGGACTTGCTGATGAAGAGAACTATGGAGTACCCCTCAAAGCAAAGAAAACCCAAATCCTTCCAACTGGCTAATAGGTGATTTCATGACAAACAGAGAAAAGATTGGTGTTGTCAAGGATTTCACTGTATTTGAATGCACAATCACCATGCTTGGAAATAGCAGTCAGGAAATCCAGTAACATTTTGTATTTAGAAAATCTGTTGCAAAAGACTTCAAAGTGTTTAAGAGCAAATATATCCCCTTGATGACTAAGGTAAGCTTGGCCCAAGTCATGATATTTTCAGTCACCTCCCACGTGTGTGAAAGGTAGACAGGGAATAATGAAGACTCAGAAAGAAAGCGAAGCTTTTGACACACAGTGTTGGCACAGGCTATTGAATACACCACGGACTGCCAGAAGAATGGATAAACCGGTCTTGGAAGAAGGACGGGGCCAGAGTGCTTCCTAGAACCAGGGGGAAAGATTTCCTCTCACACACTTTGTAATGTTAGCAAGAGGGCAAATCCTTAGAGAAGGACATCGTACATGGTAAAATGGGGAAATAAATCCTCAATAAGATGGATTAACACTGTGGCTGCATCAATGTGATCAAGCACAGCAATGATTCTAAGGATGGCACAAGTCCAGGCAGTGTTACATTCTGTTATGCATAGGGTTGTTCAGAATACAAATTAAATCAATGACAACTAATATCAATAGGAATAACATAGAAATAAGGCAATCCTCAGATAAAAGGGCAGAGATTTCTTTCTTCCTATCTGTAAGATGATCTGATTTCTGTCAACCAAGCTCTTACAGATGCGTTAACATCACTGCCTCCCTAAATAACCAAATGAAATTGTGGAAAGGGCGATCAAGGTGGCTGTCACATTGCAGTGAGTGGAAGCCAGTGCAGCATCTGCTTTGCCTGCTGTTCTAAGTCACTGGAGTAATCACTAACATGGGTATTAAAATTCTCATTTTTCTTCCACATTGGTGGAGTGGGTGAGACCTGCTTTTACTTTACTGTGCATAGTCTTTCATGAGTTGGTATATGCTCAAAGTTAACCTTCAAAACGTCCGTTGGTGTCCTTGTGAAGCATCATATGGATCTTTATGCACTAGCAAGAAGAAAAGTTCGAAAACTCAAAGCAACCTCAAGTCATCATCACAATAAGCTTTTATATAGTTACATACAGTTTACCTCTTTTCCTGTTTAGCCACTCATTAAATTTTATCACCTGTGCTTTCTTGAGCAATGGTTAATTTATTAAAAAATTAATGTAACTTACTACATTAACAGAAATGAAGAAAGACTATGACTATCTCAGTAGATGGAGAAAAAACTGGACAACATTTTACATTGAGTCATTTGTTGTATGCACACAGTTTACCAGGGAGAGAATAAAACTTTCATAATCTGATAAATGGGCATCTACAACAAAAGCCTACAAATACTACTTAGTGGTGAGAGACAATGTTTTCTCCTGGACAAAGATGTCTTCTTTCACAAGTGGGGGTGGGGGTAGGAGGGAGAATATTGGGTTTGGGCTCATGGTGGAGAAAGTGATAGAAAATAGATACACCAGGTAGGAGGGGTATAGATTTGGAAGGGGAAAGGAGGTCACCACTCTGAAGTCCCAGTGGTGTTCCAGGCAGGACACCCTACATGGAAAGGTAGGATATGGCTATGGAAGATGCCAATCAGAACATACATGGTATCATGTGTTCCCTAGCCTGTTTGAGTCACAAGAACTAATTGCGCCTTCAGAGAGATGTGAAGGAGAGGTTGTAGGTCCTGAATTTTGGAGACAACACTCTGCCCGCCAGCACCCCAGCTTTCCCCTGCTGTTTGAGCAATGATTGACAGGAATCTGTGGGTTCCGGGCCTCTACCCTATGGTCTCTGTATCATTCTATCCCATCTTCTCAGGTTCCTGCAAGGGTTTTGTCATCTGTTGCTTGCAAGGCCCTGCTCCAAGTGAATTACTGTTTTCCAAGTGTCACTGAGTCTTTCTTGGTTACTGAGCCTTTATTTTCGGCCAAATTCTTTGATCCCTTTTCTGAGAAGCGGCATGTAAAAATGGCATGAAATTTCATTATCTGACCCCCTCTTACAAGGGGAGCACAAAATCCCCACTATAGGCATCAGCCATCGAGGACTGATTCTTACGAGATAGATTGCCACCATCTGAACTTTTAAAAAATTCTTACACCAACCATCCCTCCTACGGCACTCAACTTTGTGGGGTTTGACAATTTGTTGTAATGGCCATAAAGAACTCACAGACTAGACTGACAGGTTGGGAGTTTATTAGGAAAGCAATAAGTTATAATTGATCAAAGAAATGATCAAGCTCCAATTCTTGGGCCAGAACAGCCTCTTCTCAGTTATTCCTGCATATTTTGGCAGTCTGTTTGACCCCCACAGTCCTGTAGTCTCTGCTGTGGTATGGCAAAGAGAACTAAAAGCCTTTTAGTTCCCTCAGCCTGAAGTCACCCTGCTTTACAGAAAAGCTTCAGATGGAAGGGACTAAGCTTTCTCACGTCATGAACCAAGAAACACGCCTCTATTCGTGTTGGTCCTACTGCTTCTGCTGCTCCTATTTCTCTACTGATACTTCTCACAATCACAAGCTCTCATACTCCTGTTCTCACAGCGCTCTGTCTCCTGGATAGAAGAGGTCCACACAAGATTCTTGGGTCCAAAGGAGGTGCTCTATACCTGACTCTTCTATCTTTATAGTGAGAGCCAATTTTTGACCCAGAAGTGAGCCATTTTAAGCCTAATAGAACTGCAAAATTGATCAATCTCCCTGTCAGGGTGTCAGGAAGTCCAGGGACATCTTATTTGCATGGTCTTGTCCTATGAGAGTACCATGCCCCTTATTTACAAGCTATCCAGTCCCCTGGTGGCATCCAGTCTCAGTTCCACCACGTCATTTGGGGGAGTTACAAAGACTACTGCAAGGTGTTCCATAGCAAGCAATCCACCATATTCTGTAGGCTGTTTGATTAAAACATAAAGGCATTGTTTAATAAGTATTTGTTGTTTAAGGATTGTTGTAAAAATCCTCCCTAATCCATCCCTTCAAATAAAAGCAGCTCTTGATCATATCCTAGCTCCTGAGATGTTTGAACATTGACTATTGACTATTTCTTTCAACTACAATGACTCTGTATTCCTTCCATCTTTTTTTTTTTTTTTTGATACTTCCTACATCATTCAATATTTGCCCATAGAAACTTCTAGTATTGTAATTAAGGGTGATTTTTTTTTTCATTTCTTTAAGCTTTAGAAATGTGAAATATGCTCTTACTTTTGGTTTTTGAAATTTGAACCTTTGCACACTTCATTTTAATACTTTGCTTCATCCTCCCAAGTTGCCCTTGAAATCTTTTGTTTTTACTTCATTTCGTCTATTAACTTTAACCACTCTATGTTCAAAAACAAGCATCTATGTCTTTTGACATTCATTTATATCTTTTAGTTTCTGTCTTTTAATGACCTTTTTGCTCTCTTCAAATATGATATCCTCCTACAACTCATCTTTTCTATGGCCATTTTGCTCAGTGCTTGAAATATACTCTTAAGAAGGTCTCTAACATCAACCAGGACACATTCAACACAATATTTTAGCTCTTCTAGATTTGTTTAAATTTTCTTCAGCTTCAAATTGCTCTTGCATATGAACAGGTGATTGTCTGTTCCAGAGCCAGACAATCTTGTTCTGATTGATGATATTGTGCTACTTTGCCTTCTCTTTCTACAGACATAGGTGATTTCATTCCCGTGTATGCCATCTGGAGAAATTCATATGTACAATCGCCATTTGTTTTGTTGAAAAAGTTTACAATGAGTAATGAGTTGGTCCTGCAAAATTATGGCATGTGAGTGATTTTTGTTGTCTTTTCTAATATCAAGAACCATATTTTCCAACTACCTATCCTTCTTGGTTTACAACTTTCACATTCCAATCACCAATAACTGCCAATGCATCTTGATTTTACATGGATTCATAACCAAGGCCCATGGAAGCAGCAGTCAAGAAATCAAATAATGTATTGCATCTGGTAAATCTTCTGCAAAATTGATTCTTTCAAGTGTTAGCCACAGATGTCACTCTGAGAACTGAGGTATGCCTGACCCAAGTCATGATATTTTCAATCACCTCATTCACAAGTGATACATAGGTAAAAATAAGGAAGACCAAAGATGCATTGATGCATTTGAATTTTACTGTTGTTGAAAAATATTAAATATACCAGGGACTGACAGGGGAATGAACAAATCTGTTTTGGAAGAATTACAACCAGAAGGCTCATTAGAGGTGAGAATGACAAGACATGGTCTCACATTCTCTGGACCTATTAGCAGGTAGAATCAGACTCTGAAGAAGGATGTTATGGGTGGTAAAGTAGAAGGTCACCAGAAACAAGGAGGTTTCTCAACATCAGAACTAATACAGTGGCCAAAACAATGGGCTCAAGCATAAAACATATGTATGAGTAGAGCAGGGGATAGGACCATATTTTGCTCTGTGGACATATAGGGTCACTATGAGTCAGAACCAATTTGAACATACTTAATAACCACAACCTGGTCTTTGTGTTTTATTGTATTTTTATTTAGTTGTTGTTTGTGTATGTTGATATGATTCATTTTGTATATTGGCTTCAGACCCACCACCTTGCTGAATTCACTTATTAATTGGAAAATTTTTTAGATCATGGTGAATTTTTTGGACAATGGGTAACTCTTAAGACTTTTATTTCCTACAGTACAAATGAGCTACTTATTCCATCATGTTCATTAAGTGTGTCTTTTTTGCCAAGTTCTAGGTTGCTGTAAGGGATATAGTAACTAATGTGCTCTTTTAAAAATCTTTAGGGGCACTAGTGACACCATGGTTAAAGTGATAAGGCTTAATCAACTGTCAACCAAAAGGTTGATAGTTTATACCCACCACTCTGTAGGAGAAAGATGTAGTAGTCCATAAATAATTTAGACTTGGAAACCCCAAAATCAAACCTACACTGTCCTATACTGCTACTATGTGTTGAATTAGACTGCATGTGTTAGAACGGGTTGACAAAAGCAGCAAATCCAGAGAAACTCATATATGTATAAGAGTGGCCATTATATCAAGAAGTAATGATTTATCAAGAAACATTCCAGCACAGTCCAATTCAAGTCCAGGAATCTGACACTCATCCGTAAGTCCCTCTTCAGACTCGCAGAGCCACAGCATCACAGGCTCCTGGGTGCAAAATTGCATGGATCCAAGGATGGTGAAAAGATGGCAGGGCTCCCTCAGCTCTCAGGATCACTTGCAGAAAGTAGACAGAGAAAAGAGAAAAGAGGAGGTGTTCTTGGCCCTCCTTCTGATAAGGCCATGACCACAGGGAGGACCATCAAGTTGTGACCTGATTGACAGGTTGGACACCACTCCTACACTTTCATATATCTTCAAGTTGACATAAAATTCTATAACTACCACACTGCATGACAATGAGCTTTTGGTTTTAAGGAGCTTGTGTCAGACAGAAAGCAACAC
>NW_022103928.1:4295691-4297315 GCF_000313985.2 Echinops telfairi | reverse complement strand
AGACAATGGGCTTCTTTATACTCATGATGTATCAAACAATGAAAATTGAAAAATGTTTCTATGATGCTGAGTCTGTATGAAGACATTAAGCAATTTAAGCAATATCTCAGACAGCACACAGAGAGCGCACTAGCTAGAAATTGTGGCTCAGCTTTGGGTAGAGTTTTTCAGAATCACTTTTTCTTTGGGTGTACAATTTAATATTCAAAGAATTATGACCATAATTTTCTCTGCAATGAGACCTTTCACATCCTAGTATTCGGGTTGCACTCTAAGTCATTAATCCTTGCAATAGCTCGGAGGCATATAGTGATGATAATTTACAGTTCTCTGTGTATAGATCAAGGTAGGAAAGGTCAGCATTTGAACCCGGAAAAGAATCATAAGATAGCTCATGCTATATATCTAGACCTGAAGCTCACCATCACTTGTCTGAAGCAAGATTATGACATCCTTCTGTTTTATGGGGGCACTCTTTAATTTTTTCTCCTTTCTGCAGTTGTTCATGCCTTTCTCACTTTCAATAAAACCAATTTACAAAATTCAATCTGCAAAAGTCAAGAATGATTCTCATTAATTGGCAGGAGGAGCTCTTCCAAAAATTGCCAATTTAACACAGTAGGAAGTGACAGGAAGGAAAAAAGAAATGAGGTCAAGCTGACAGACTCCAGGCCAACGAGAAGTTTTCTGATTAGATGATAGAAACTGATTATTGAGAGAGTGGTATGTCTGCTGGGAAATTATGGTGTGGACTTTGATTCCTATACTCTGCTTCATCACTCTTTGAATTGACATATTAGTAGGTACATTCTGAATGCAAAACCACTGCAAAAATGTTTAGAAAAGCTTGGAAACCAGTATCCCCACTTCCACCTAACTGGTCTGTGTAATCACTATGAAGCATTGTATAGGCTGTCTTTGTCATGCTTTTGGTGAGGCTGAACAAGCAACCCTGACTGCCTCATTCTTTGCCCCATTTCACATGTTCTACTTTAATCACTGCCGAATCATGGAAACTCTTATTAAACATCTCCTGTTTTTTTGAGGATTTGTTTGGCTTCCAATTGATGTCAAGGTAGTTCCTACTCACAGTGACCCCAGGTAAGTTAGAATAAGGTCACAGAGTTACCAGTGTCGTGTCTAATTTTACAGACATAGATGACTAAGCATTTCTTGAAAGGTACTTCTGGATGGATTTAAACCTCCAAATTTTCAGTTAGTGGTCAAGTTGATTAATCATTTGCTAGGTGTAAGCAGACTCAAAATAATGCTCACTTTATCTGGGCAGCTACCAATATTAAAGAAGTGATAAAACATCATCAGTGATTATGTGTTGAGCACTAACCACAAGGTAAGCAGTTTGAAACCACCAGAGACTCTGCTGGAGAAAGATGAGGCTTTCTATTCTGTCAAGAGTTACAGACACACACCATCCTAAATCAATCACATGAGAAAGATTCCATGGGGAAACCCCATTAAGTGATCTAGACTTTGCTTTAAATAACATCTAGCAGATTTAAGGAATCAGAATATTCCCTTGGACTTAAGGCTAAATAAAATATCCTAGTGTAAGAAGACTGCTATCCCAAAGTTATGGAATTGACAGTCACTGAACTTCAGTTTG
>NW_022103928.1:4292952-4294696 GCF_000313985.2 Echinops telfairi | reverse complement strand
TTAGGTTAAAAATGTAATTTTGTATCATTTTATATTCCTTTTGACCTATCTTCAAGTTTATTTCTATTTTTGATATTTCTTTTTTTTTAAATGATGTTTTCCTGTGTTCTGTCTAAAGAAAATAAATAAATAAATGGTTACAGCCTTGGAAACCCACAATTCTATTCTGTCCTATAAGGTTCCTATGAGTTGGATTCAACTCAATCACACTGAGTTCGTCTTTTTTGTTGTTGTTGTTGTTGTTTTTATATTTAGCAGAAATTCTCCTAGAGGAAGTTTTAAATATCAGAATTTTACACTGAAGTACTTATAGGAGCCAGTCAGGTAATGTAAATAAAAAAGGTAGGCAATTCTTGGGCTGTTTTATACCTTGCTAATAATGTCTATGGAAGATGTTGCTACTGGCTTCTAGTCCTTTCCTGCTATGGAAAAATATGGACCTGTTATTATGATATATTTTGGTTTTAAAAAGAAGACAAATCTCAATTCATATATCAAATTTCATGATTATTTTAGCTGGATCTAATTTGTGTTTCTTTCTGTTCTTTCTTTTTCCTTCTTTTCCTTCTTTCTTTTGGAGTAATGAGCAGGCAAACAATGCACACAGACCCCAGGTGTTAAGCTTCTGCTGATATGGTTGGCAGGGTAAACTTAAGAGCCAGTGTATATGTATGTTTTGGGAATAGTGGTGGGTATGGTCAAGTAGCAAAAATATATAAATAAGTCACAGTAATTGTAATAGCTGATTATAAATAGCTTCCTTCTGAAAAGAGTTGATCCATGAGGTAGGCTGAGTAGGGCATGCAAATTTGGGACTAGAGCTGAATTGCTTGTGTAACATAAAGAGTTAGTATCTTGGGATAACAAATTCTCAATTCTTCCATGCAGAATTTTCATCTCTAATTTAAATCAATATCAGGCAATTATTTGGGGGCTTTTATTTATATGCATGCCAAAATATTACCCACTGTTTTGTAATCATATATTTTGATATTGTGTCTATGTATTTTGATTCACATCTGAGAGAAAAACAGAAAACTTTAAAGAGACCACTGGCAAACCTAGCCAAGGAAAGGAAGGCACAAACATCAATAGCCAGAATGAGGGATGAAACCAATGGACTCCAACGAGATTCAACCGATAATCACAAAGTACTAATAAAGTCTGTATTCTAACTAATTCTACAATGTGGAAGATATGGACAAATATTTGGAGAAACAATACATCCCTAGAGTATTCTGGATAAAGGCCAAGATCCTCAACAGACCCATAGCAAAAGAAGAAATAGATAGGGTTATCAAGAAATTATCAGGGGGAAAAAGCTCCCGAACCAGACAGTTTCACAGGAGAATTCTATTAGCCATTCAGGGAAGAGCTGACATTGTTCCTCCACAAATTATTCCAGAGCATAGATGGCAAACTCCCAGACTCATTATATGAAACCAGTATAAATTTGATACCCAAACAGTGCAAGAATCCTACAGAAATAGAGAACTACAGACTGATATCTCTAATGAAGTTTGATACAAAAATCCTTAACAAAACATTGGCCAAAAGTATATAAAACACATCATCCATCATAATCAGGTGGGATTCGTTCCAGGGATGCAGGGATGGCTTAACACTCAAAAGTCCATCAACATAACTCACTACCTTGATAAGAAAAAGATACAAATCGCTTGATAATATTGATAGATGCAGAAAAAACATTTGGAAAGCATCCAACACCCATTCCTAATTAAGA
>NW_022103928.1:4274509-4284588 GCF_000313985.2 Echinops telfairi | reverse complement strand
GTGTTCAACAGAATCAGGTAACAGGCTCCAGAAGACACAAAACAAAACAAAACAAAACAAAGATATTGTTGAGAACTAGGGGAGTTGGAGCAGAGACCCCAAACCAATCTGTAGAAAATAGGACATCCCTCACAGAAAGGTCACAAGGAAAAGCACAGTATAGCACTGATGAAACACACAGTATTCCTTTGGTTCTTTGAGGCTTCCTCGCCCCCCTCTCTCATGACCCAATTCTGCCTTTCAGTTCTGCCTAGAATGGAGTATGTACACTGGCACTGATAAGAGCTCATGACACACGTAATTCAGGTGAGATAAATCCCTCAGGAACAGAAATAGGATTAGCTATAACAGGAAGGTAGTGGGGAAGGTGGTGGGGGCGGGGGTGGGGGGAGGAGGAAGGGAGAAGAAATCACAATGATTGAAGCATAAACCCACTCAGCCCTGAGGGGTATTGAAGTAGTTACATAATCTGGTATCAATTTGGGACTTGAGATGATTAAGAATGAAAGGGTGGAGTCTAGTCTGTTAGTCAGATCATAGCCAATGAGGCCTCTCTGTGTGGGAATTCTGGGAAATCTGGTTTTTCTCATTGGAGGCAGGGGAGATTCTTTGTTCACTTCCTGGGAGACATTCCTGAGGAGAAGCCACATGGATCTACCCTGATGCAGGCTTGGGAACTGGAGAAGCCACATAGAGACCCCTGCCTGACTGAGATGCTTACAACAGCACTGGATCCAAAGACTTTATTCTCCCCACTGGCCTATGATCATCCTGCATTCAGCATCATTGCATGTGTTTCATGAGTCTAAAGATGACTTCATAGATTAGTATCGGACATATGGGCTAATATCAGACTTATGAGCTTGGACTGGACTGGGTTGGGAGGCTTTCTTAATGTACAATTACCCTTTATATAAAACTCTCTTATACATATATGAGTTTCTATAGATTTGTTTCTCTAGCCCACCCAGACCAACATAGATATGAGCAACATAAACATGGGTGAAGGGAGATAGGGGTTGGGGTAAGATATGAAAACAATAATCATTTATCATTTATCAAGGGTTCATGGGGTGGGGGGAGCGGGAAAAGAGGAGCTGATACCAAGGGCTCAAACAGAAAGTAAATGTTTAGAAAATGATGAGGGCCACATATGTACACATGTTTGGAATGCTATAAGAGCTGTAGGAGCCCCAATAAAATTATTTAAAACACAAAAACAATCTTTAACAGTACCAGTAATATCTAATAGCTGAATATCAAGATGATGGGTTTCAAATGAAAATATTCTTCTTCTACCTACTATCATTTCTTCCCTTTTTTCACCATTTAATTTATATATATTTTTTCTCATTTTACCAATGAGAAGTGAATTAGTATAGAGTGCTTAAAATGTGAATATCTGTGAGATACTGGTTATACTAATATTCAAACATTAGTATAAATCAAATCAATCAGCTTAATTACTTTTAACATTGAGGCAAAATCAGTTCTGGTGAGGGAGTGAGGGATTGACATATTAAGAAATGAGTATATGCCATGTACCAGCAGTACCTTTGGGAAGACTGTGTGGTCCAGGGGAATTCTGAGAGAATAGAGGTACTTTTTTTATGCCAGAGCATGTCCTTAGGACATAGCAGGACCTGTCAATGAAAATGTGCTCTTTTGTATTTTAAATAGGACTAACCCTATACCAAAGCACTTGAAACATCCTTCACTACTCCTTTTCCTATAAAGTTCTTGTGACTTGGTGCTGCAAAGAATTCCTGGGTTGTGCAATTGTTTAAAGACTGGGTAATGAACTGAAAGTTTGGAAGTTCAAACCAGAAGTATTTCAGGAGGGTTCACAATCTTTGTCCACAAGCCCCCTGAAAAACTCACAGAGCTACTCAGCTCTAGACATATGAAGTCACCAGTGTTGATTGGGTGGCAAATAACAAGTACCGCTAAAATTTGACAGAAGATATATGGCCTTTAAGTGGTTCTAGTCTAACTGTTGATAATAAGATTGCTTGGGGAAATGTAAACATTTTAGGACAAGACAATTCATTGCCACTGAACTGTCCAATATTTTAGACAATAATAACAATGTGTGTTTGTATTCATGTATGTTTGTGTAGCAAGAAAGAGACAATAAATGAGGTAGTGGAAATTAACAACTGATGGATCTGAATAAAGGACACACAACAATAAGTAAAAAAAAGTACTGCTATAGAGGGAATCCAGGGCAGATGATCCCATCAGGACCAGTGGTGTGAGTGGTGATACAGGAAGGGTAGAGGGAGAGTGGGTAGGAAAGAGGGAACCGATTACAAGGAACTATATGTGACCTCCTCCCTGGGGGACGGACAACTGAAAAGTGGGTGAAGGGAGACATCGGACAGGGCAAGATATGACAAAATAACAATTTATAAATTATCAAGGCCTCATGAAGGAGGGGGCAGCGGGGAGGGAGGGGAAAATGAGGACCTAATGCCGGGGCCTTAAGTGGAGAGGAAATGTTTTGAGAGTGATGAGGGCAATGAATGTACAAATGAGCTTTACACAATTGATGTGTGTGTGGATTGTGATAAGAGTTGTATGAGCCCCTAATAAAATGATTTTAAAAAATTGTAGCAATTTTTATTAAACAAAAACATCAAAATATGAGTCTGTTTTTTTTCATCTTATCTATGTCTCTATACTTCTGAAGGAAATGTTTTCATCTTGCTAACCCTTCCTGGGGAGCTCGGTACACTTTGATCTGCACCATATCAAAGTGGAAGTTCTGGCATCCTTCAGGAACTCAAATTGTATTCCTTTTACATATTGTTTGAGTTAGGGTAAAAAAGAAGTCTGAAGGAGTAAGTTGAAGGTTGTAGACTAGGTAGAGTTAGATTTCCCAGTGAAATATTCACTAACATAGGCCTTGCTACCCTCAAACAATGAACAGGTGCATTGTCATGATGGGAAAAAAAAAATTCTTGGTGAATCTTATCTGACCCTTTTTCTTAGTCTGTGTTGACTAGAGAAACAAATTCGTAGCCACTCATATGTGAATAAGAAAGAGCTTTATATACAAGAGCAATTGAATATTGAGAAAATATCCCAGCCCAGTCCAGATCAAGTCCATAAATCTGTATTAGCCCATATGTCCTGTACCAATCTATAAAGTCTTCTTCAGACTCACAAAATACACACAATGACGGTGAATGCAGGAAGATCATAGGTCAGCGGGTTGGAAGTCTTGTGTATCCAATGGCATTGTAAGCATATCAGCGCTGGCAGGGGTCTCCACAGGGCTCCTTCAGCTCTGAAACTGTGACTGCCTCAGGGTAGCTTCATGTGGCTTCTCCTCAGAAATTTCTCACAGGGAGTGAGCCTAGGGAGAGAATGTCTCCTGTCTCCAAGTAGGAAATACAGGAACTCCCAGAATCCTCAGGAGAAGGCCATTCTCACACAGAGGCCTCAATGGCTATAAAATGATTGACAGGCTAGACTCTACCTCTTCACTCACAATCCTCTCAAATTGACAACAAAATATCAAACAACCACACTTATCTATATAGTTGTTTTTCAAAAATCACCCCCTGTGCTTTTCCTGTGGCTTTAGAGTAAATATATCAAAATTATCCCTTTACAGACCCACAACCACCTCCAAGAAGTTCGCACAACCCTCCAGCTGAACTCTCCGCCTTTAATTGAACTGGCTCCGCATATTCCCCCAGAAGCAGTGTTTTGACTGGATCTGTTTGTGAAGGCATTTTAAGGAGACTAAGACAAGGTTTTTTAGCATGGTTTTGTTTTTGAGAAAACTTGTCTGTAGCCATCCACTGATCTCAGAGACATGTGAGAACATGCTTTGTCTGGAATAAACCCAGGCAAGAAGGAACTAGAACACTAGTAGCAATAGTCTTCCCCTTACCAGTGTGCAGCTGCCATTTATATTATTCTTGCAAAGATTTTCTAGGCTCAAAATTTCTGGCGTGAAAAAGTCAAGTACATGTCTGAACGTGCTTCTTGGTGTAGGAAAAATGTATCCTGTAGACCCCTGCTAACGAATGAGATAAACATGAAAGGTCACACTTACTAACCATTAGACTGGAGGGCGGGTGTGTTGTGCTAGGGGAAATGTTGACATACTTTATTCAGAAGAACAAGAAATTTCAGACTTTGTGAGATTAACTTGAGATATAATGATATGTTTTCTATAATGACACTGTCAAAGACCCGGTCGAAATATTTTCTCGTGTTTGGATGGAATGTTTTTGATTGCACCCATTATTTTCCCTTCTACTTCTCCATTGCAGTGTGTGCGACGTTTATAACAAATCAAAAATGAAGATAATCCACTTTCTAGATCCGTTTTCACCAAGTGCATACGCCCTGCTTCTAAGGGGACAGGATACTTTCTTTTCCTGTGGCTGGCAGGCCTTTGGAAGAGGCGTTTCTCTTTCCTGTCACTCCTGGAGAAAAGAAAGTTTATAAAAACTTTGTCAGGGAGAGCCTTTCACATCATTTTTGGCAACACATATAGTTTGAAGTGGTGGGTAGGGATTTAGACACGAAACTACCCCAGAATTCAAGACAAGTTGTTTCAACTACACTGTGAGAACTGCTTACAAAACCTGGTGTTCGGTGCCTTTGAAATAAATGGCATTCTTTTTCAATGTCATTCCCTCTTGTCACTTTAATTAAAACAAATAACAGACAGGCCCTAAAATATAAAAAGCAGTTGGCAGCCTCACCCATTTTGTATGCCTTCCAATTTCTCAAAGGCTTTTGAAAGAAAAGAAACTTTAAAGTGATATGCTATGATGTAGGCTCTGCTGTTTGTGGCTTTCTCTAATATTCTCATGAGACCCTTTGGACACATAAAAACAACTCACCCATCCTTCTTCTCCCCCCGATTTCTCTTACAGTTAGGCCACAAGTGATGTGTAAATAGTGAGCAGGAAAGGTTGGAACTGACATTACCTTAGTCTGGAAGCAGATATTGCGGTTGGGGCCATATTTTCATTTGTTCCTAACTCTAGCCAACGTGGAATGTGCCCAAGGTATTCATTCGTTCAGGCGATGTCATCTAGTACCATCCTGGCACCTTGCAGCCAAGAAGGCCTGGCTTCAAACCAATGCTCTGCAACGATGAGCTACAGGACTTAATATTGTAAACGCCCTGAGCAACTCTAATTCTTGATCTATCCTAGTAGCATCTCCCTCGTAGTGTTATTGTTCTATCAATCAGGGAATATTATCCACTTTTGGTTGTCAATGATGTATACTAATGCTTAACAAAGGGTTCGGTACATAATTATTGTTAGCTGCTGCGGAGGCGTCTCTAACTCGTGGAGGTTCCATACAATTGAACAACTAGATGATGCTCCCCGGGGTTTTCACCAGCTGATTTCTGGATTTGTTTTTCTTTCTAGCTGTCTTCATCAGAAAGTTCCACAGATCAGCACCGAAGCAAGAGGCAGCCTCTGCAGGAAGATGGGTGATGGCTGTTGCATGCCTGCTAGGGAACAAATTCATGTCTCCCCCGTGACAAGTGAGAATTCTACCACTGAACGACCAATGCCTTGAGACATAGTTGTTATTGCTCTGTGCTACAGAGTTAGTTTAGTCATAGTGGACCCATATGACAGGGCAGAACGACCATAAAGGATATCCTTGGCTCCAGTCTTTACAGGAGCAAAGCACCATGTCTTTTCTCCCGGAGCCTCGGGTTAGGTTCAAACTGCCAGCCTTTAGGTTAGTAGCTGGGTGCTTAACTGTTGCATCACCAGGGCTCATTTGACACACAATTAGTGCTTCGTGAGTATTTGTGAACAATGAAAAAAATGACGTCCTTCACATAGTGGCAGGCTAATAAAACCAAATCAATTACAGCAACTGTTGTGATTATGATGATGATGATTCTGTCCACGTGTTTTCAGGCACTGATGATGGGCCTTAAATGATTAGAGTTTTTAAATGGACAGCCTTCCCCTTCTTTTTACTTGCAGCTCTAGTCGCATAAATATTTTCAAGACTTTGGGAGGAAAATTACTTGTTGAATGCAGTCATTATATTCAGTGTCAGCCGTTATCTACGAAAATAGTTCATGAAAAGAATGGATTTGTATTTAACACAGGGAAAAAAAGAGATGTTGACATTTTGCACTTTGCAAACTTAATGATTCAAGTCATTTCTGCGGTTAGGTTTTAACATTTAAAATGATAAATGGACCAGGCTTCAAACACCAAAGGAGAGGAGAAAAATCATATCCTCGTCAATGAGGGTGGCGCATGATGGAGACCCAATGCCCATCTCTAGACAACGGGACATACCTTGCAGAGGAGTAGTGGGGAGATGAGTCACTTAGGGTTCAGTATAACAATAATGAAACCCACAACCTTCCTCTAGTTCTTAAATGCTTCCTCCCCCCAACTACCAGGACCCCAATTCTGCCTTGCAGACCTGGCTAGACCAGATGATGCACAGCAGTACAGATGGGAATTGGAAACGCAGGGAATCTAGGACAGATGAACCACTCAGGACCAGGGGTGACAGTGGTGATACCAGGAGGGAAGGGGGGTGTAGAAAGGGGGAATTGATCACAGGGAGCTATATATAACCTCCTCTCTGGGGGGATGGGCAACAGAGGGGTAGGTGAAGGGAGACGCCGGGCAGTGTAATATAAGATATAATAACAATTTATAAATTATCAAGGGTGCATGGAGGAAGGGGGCAGAGGAAGGGAGGGGGAGGGGGGGGAAGGAAAATGAGCTGATTCCAGGAACCCAAGAGGCAAGTGAATTTTGGGAATGATGAGGGCAACAAATGTATAGATGTTCTTTACAAAATTGATCTATGTATTGTGATGAATTGTATGAACCCCAATAAATTGATTTAAAAAATAAAATAAAATGATAAATAGCCTTAAGAATTCTTTGAATATATTCCTTACTCCAAATTTAAATAACTTTCCCAATAATATTTTGTTTAGCTTTTGCTTATTTTGTTTATATGGGATTTACAAAATGACGAACAATACTTATAGGGACCCCAAAAGGAGAGTATGACTGATACTATGCTCCTAATAGGGAACATTGGGGCAAGTTGCTGAATACACACTGGAGACCCAGGTCATATGCCATAGAATACTGGGATATTGAACCGTGTGCTTTCAAGGCCCAAAGAATACTCCAAAGGCCATTCCAGAGGAATGTGATGTGAAAACTCCACTAGGTGAACTGGGCTCTACCTTAAACACATCTGTAGCCTGAGCACTTAAACAAAAAAAAAACTACATGGAGTGTGAAGAAGCAGAAGAGAGCTGCGCCAAGAGTATCAAACTGTCAGCAGGCAGACTACCATTTACTTCCTACTGCAGTGCTCGATTTGCTTTATTAAGGTATGGGATTGACCTTGTCAATTGATATTATTGTAAGTTTTGCTTAAGCACCAATTCCCATTGTGTAAATAGCATCCAGTCATGTAAGGATTTAATCATTACAAATCAATAATCCATGTATTGCCATTTGTAGCTAGCTTACACTTGTTTAGTCTCTTTTTCTCAGTAGAGTGGAAGTCTGCAATGTATATGCAACATCTACATGTAGAATGAGCCCCCGGTGATTTGTTTCTGACTTTATTGAGGGATGGGAATAGCCTGGTTATCAGATCAAGAGATTTATAGAGACTGCTTTAATAGATTATAATGAAAAATCTGACTTGAATGGTTAAAACCTTATTATTGGATGTCCCTTTGACATACTTTGAGTTTGACCTGGTTTTAATATATTCTGTTGTTTTCTTTTCAAACTGGCTATTTCTGTTGTAGGTTGTTATTGTTGGTAGCCTTCTTGGCTCTATGCTGTATACTTTTCTATGTTTTTCTGTATATGAAATCCAGGATGGGTGAATCTAGAGGCAATAACTAGAATAAAGGTTCCTCAGAAGTATGGCAAGGAAGATGTGTGTGTGGTCTGGTGGTGGGGATAATACCAAGGAGTACAAAAGGGGAAAAGATGTTTTGAAACTGATTGTGATAGTGATTGTACAATACTTCTTGATATGACTGAACTACTTAATAGTGTAATGTCTGGATTATGTCCTAATAAATTGTTTATAATTAAATCATTTTATTGGGGGCTTATACAACTCTTATCACAATCCACACATATGTCCATTGTGTCAAGCACTTTTGTACATCTGTTTCCCTCCTCATTCTCAAAACATTTGCTTTCTACTTGAGCCCCTGGCATTCGCTCCTCATGTTTCCCCCACCTCCCCCGCTCCTCCCTCCTTCATGAACCCTTGATAATTTATAAATTATTATTATTTTGTCATAACTTACATCGTCCGATGTCTCCCTTCACCCACTTTTCTGCTGTCCATCCCCCAGGGAGGAGGTTATATGTAGATCCTTGTAACCTGCTCCTCCGTTAAAACAAGATTTTAAATATATATATTATATATATACAGAGAGAGAGAGAGCCAGGGAGAGAAATTAAAGGGAAGTTGTGCCTATCTTTAATTTAACCTCCGATATTTACAAAAGCTTTACTATCTTCCTATTTTCTTCCATGACTTGTTTAGGTTCAATTTTAAGAGTTAAAGGGATTCTTTATACTTTACCCCAAGGGGGCACTTTTACTGAAATGCAGTGGTTATTTGTTGGGCTGCTAAATGTATGGCTAGCAGTTTGAAACTGAGCCGCTCCATGGGAGAAAGACAAGGCTTTCTACTCCCCTGAAGAGTTACAGCCTCAGAAACCCATCGGGATAGTTGTCCCTGTGCTCTGGGATCACTCCGAGTTGGAATCAACTTGATGGAAGTGAGGCTTTTGTTGGTTTATTTTCAGTTTGCTCCCAGTGGCCAGAGTGAGTTCAGAGTGAAGTTGAGAGTTGGTCGGAGTAGGTTTAGGAATAAAGGAGCCATCAAGAAACCACGTTCAGTATGTCCCTCTGCTGTTCGACGCTGTCAGTGGGTTCTGACTCAGAGTAACCCCACTTACATCCGACCGAAGCACCGCCTCTCAGAACAGGAAGGCTGCCGTTCACAGTAAGAGCAGGTGTTGGGTTTTGTGGCACCTCCTCGAGGAACATTTAACATACTAGGCATTGCACAACATTCTAGAGGATTAAGAAGTTATTTTTTCTTAATTAAAAATAAGAATGTAGTGTAGAGATAAAGGCAGAAATATGAACACTACATATCTATACTATTTATAATTTTTGTGGAAAGGAAGTACAAGGAAGGAAAAGAAGCATTAGAGAGTTGAGTGGATCAGCTTGCAAGGGAAAATTTGCTACTTCAAATAATTTTTCAATGTTTGAAGTAAGATATCATTTGCATTCAGTAAAATTCACTCTGATGTGTAAACTGCAAATCTTGGCACATGCATGCATTGGTGTCACCAATAAACTATCAAGACGGAGACCAGTTCCCTAACACCAGTCATGGGTCTTACCGCTTTGCAGCCAATCTCCTCACTCCCTCAAGAACGGATATCTTTTCTGTCCCCTTGACCTTTGCATATCTTCAGAACAATTATAAAGAGTAGAGAGTAATATATTTATCTTTATATCACTTCCACTATTTTTAATTTATGTTTTACAATTTACTTCATTATTGTTGTTAAGACTATACAGAGCAGAACACACGAATTCAATGATTCCTACTTGTACAAGTCAGTGACATTGATCACATATTCCCATTTATACAACCATTCTCACACCCCTTTCTGAATTGTTCCTCATGTATTATCATCACTTCCAAGGTATTTGATCTGCTTTTTCCAGTTGCTGTTGACAGTTTAAATAAGTCTTCAGCCAGTCCTTAAGAGATTACTACTATTTCCCTAAAAGTAAGACATCCCCTGAAAATAAGACCTACTTACAGTTTTGCCTCTCACTGAAATATAAGGCATCTCAATAAGGCCTCCCCCAAAATAAGACCTCCCAGATAATAAGGCCCCCCCGAAGCTACCGTAACTCTGGACTCTGGACTGCAACAATGGGTGCTGCCCATGCAGCTCACTGTTGGCCACAGCACAGCCAGAGCAGACAGGAAGTGTGAGGTCTCTTTTAATCAGAGAGCCCGCGCCACCTGCA
>NW_022103928.1:4259862-4274300 GCF_000313985.2 Echinops telfairi | reverse complement strand
ACTGGGGTATCACTTAAAATGACACAGGAGGATCAGAAGGGGTTACAAAATGGTAATCCCCCCTCCAATTCTCCTGTGTCATTTTGATTCCACCCTCTGATCCTCCTGTGTCATTTTAAGTGATCCCCTCCCCCCACCCTGATACCCCAGGGTAGGTATCATTTTTTTTTTACCCCTACACATGAGTGAAAAAAGAAAAAGCTACTCCATGGAGTACAAGAAAGGAATCGTGGAAGACTCTTGGGGCCAAAATCTTACTGCTTTCTGCAAAGAGAAGATGTTGAGTATCCGATTGGTCTGAAAATGGCAAGCAGAGTATGGTAACCCCATTGAAAAAGTGGACAAGGCAAATGGTAAAAAGCGCAAGTGTGGATCAGGTGGGCAACCATTATTTTCCGAGCTGGAAGGCCTGATCTGTGAATGGGTTGTTGACAGGAGAGCAAAGGCTTTGGGTGTGAATAGGGCTCAGATTCAAGAATTTGCCCTTGCAATGGCACCGCAGTTTGACATAGCCGCCAAAGACTTCAAAGCATCACAATACCGGCTGGATAATGTCCTTCAATGAAGTGAACCATCTTTAAGAAGATCCACAGCATTGTTTAGGCTGGAAGATGCTGAAGATATTAAGCGAGCACTTGCATTCAAGTCCTTTATTGATGATGCTGACTTCTCTAAAAACAATCTTTCTAACATGATCGCTATGGATGAAACTGCACTGTTTATGGGCCAATCATCTCAAACAACAGTTGAACAGCGGGGTGCCTCCTCAGTGTACATTCCCTCCACTGCTTATGAAAGTGCACGTGTTTCCTGCATTTTGGCAATTGGTCTGGATGGCACTAAAATCCCACCTTTAATCATTTCTAAGGGCAAGAAGGAAAAGATTGAACATGTTTTGGGCACTTTTTATTCTTGAAACTGAAAAAGCCTGGGCCACACAAGCAGTTATAAGGAAATGGGTCAATTTAATGCTGCCGCTTGTTATGCAAGGGAGGCAAAGGGGTCTGCTAGTCTGGGATGCAGCCAGCACTCACCACGCTAAAGACATGAAGACATTTCTTTACGAAAGAAAAATAGATCAAATAATGATTCCCACAGGAATGACGGCCTATCTCCAGACTCTTGATATTGCAATAAACAAGCCATTCAAGGACAATTTGGGCATGGAAATTAATGACTATAATGAAAATAGAATGGAGAGAAATCAGCGTGGAGACTTTGTGAATCCTAAACTGCAAGAGGCTGTGACGTGGGTGAAGAATTCACGGGAGAAAATCACTGGCAGTTGCATTGCAAATGCACTACGAGCAGGCTACCTTGACAAGAAGTACTCATTGAAGGACAGTGCTATTGCTAAACATGAGATTCTGAAAGAAATGGAGTTACAAGAAATTCACCAGGAAATTCAGGGTTTGGATTGTTATGAAGATCTTCCAGAAGATTATGACATGACTGTCATTGAATAAATGAATAAATGTACCATAGATTGTTGTACATGGAAATAATGGTAGTAACAAGAAATTCCTGATACTGTAAGATTCACAGTTTGTCTAGTTATGCTGGCTTGTGATGACAACTCTACCATACCATATACAGGTAATAAATTTCCTTTTTGTTGTTCAACAATAAATGTGTACCGTATTTTTCTTCATGGAAAAATAAGACATCCCTGAAAATAAGACCTAGCACATCTTTGGGAGCAAAAATTAATATAAGACACTGTCTTATTTTCGAGGAATCAGGGTATGCTCACTGCAGATATCTTCATTAGGTAGGTGAAACTGCTATTTGCTTTTAAGGGTACTTAGGGGATATTTTCAGTTTAAAGTTTAAAGATGATCTCTGGGTAATGGTTTCAGGATGCATCCAGCCATGACGGATCTACAAAGTATGGATTTTATGATTTTTAAACTCAGGTTTATAATTTCCCCCGTGTGGTCAAGATACCTTTATAGAAACCTTGATAGAAATATTCAGTAATGACTGCCAGGCACTGTCCAGTTCTGGTCTCGTGGAAAAGGAGGCAGGTATTCATAGACATAATTAACTACACATTTTTATGAAAAAGTTTTAAAAAACTCCTTACTCTCCCTCTTATAGGGACTGATTGATTGGCTTACCTTTTTCATAAAAAATCATTTTATTGGGGGCTCGTACAACTCTTATCACAATCCATACATCCATCCAACTTTTGTACATTTATTGCCATCATCATTCTCAAAACATTTGCTTTCTACTTGAGCCCTTGGTATCAGCTCCTCATTCTCCCTCCTCCCCCCCACTCTCCCATGAACCCTTGATAATTTATAAATTATTATTATTTTGTCACATCTTACACCATCCGACGTCTCCCTTCACCCACTTCTCCGCTGTCCATCCCCCAGGGAGGAGGTGATATGTAGATCTTTGTAATCTGTTCCCCCTTTCTCCTTCAGCTTCCCTCCACTCTACCACTACTCTCACCACTGGTCCTGAGGGGTTCATCTGTCCTGGATTCCCTACGTTTCCAGTTCCTAGCTGTACCAGTGTACATCCTCCTGTCCAGCCAGACTTGTAAGGTAGAATTGGGATCATGATAGTGGTGAGTAGGAAGCATTCAAGAATTAGAGGAACAATGTATGTTTCATCATCGCTACACTGTACCCTGACTGGCTCATCCCCTCCCTGTGGCCCTTCTGCAAGGGATGCCCAATTGCCCACAGATGGGCCCAGGGTCCCTACTTTGCAGTCCCCCTCATTCACAATGCTATGATTTTTTTGGTCGTTGATGCCTGATACCTGATCCCTTCAACACATTGTGATTTCACAGGCTGGTGTGCTTCTTCTATATGGGATTTGTTGTGTCCCAGTTAGATGGCCACTTGTGTATCTTCAAGCCTAGAGGACCCCAAATTCTATATCTGTTGATAGCCGGCCACCATCAACTTTCTTCACCACATTTGCTTATGTACCCCCTTTGTCTGCAGTGATCATGTCAGGATAGGCTGGTGTGCTTCTTCCATGTGGACTTTGTTGTTTCTCAGCTAGATGGCCACCTTTTTTATCTGACTGCTTGTAACTTTTTAAGATCCAATCCACAAACCAGAATATGGGTGCTACACAATGAACTAGGACATAACGTTACAGCACTAACCATAATATTGGGTCAATTTCCTGGGATATCCCATGGTACCATGACCCTAAAATCCAAACTAAGCATCTAAATTCTAGGAGGTGTTTGTTTATACATATGTAGACTCCACTATGCCATCTGTCGTTAAATATATCTATCACACTTTGGCCAATTCAATTTTGTATAAATTATTGACAGAGATTACATTAATTGATTTATGCCTCGAATAACAGCCTTTCCTTATAAACTTCCTTTAACTATTTTTTTCTTTTTGTAGACAAACTCAGGTACTTAATAGATAAAGTTTTATTTGTAAGTCTTTATACATTTTATTAGAGGTATTTTTCCAAGACATAGAATTATGTACTTGCCTTTATTTTATTTATTTAATGTTAGCATTTAGGATGTTACTCCAATTATCTGGCTTACATGGTTTCTGATAAAACATCTTTGTATTTCTTATCTTTGTTCCTTTGCATCGATTGTGTATTTTACCTAACCACACCCTGCCCCTCCATGGTTGCCTTTATTTGTTTCTATTTGTAGTTAAAATATATATGTACTATGCTTATGTGTGATATGTATGCTTCTCATATATATTAATTTGTATTTATGTTTATAATTATAATTTATATTTATCCTGCATTAGCTTCCTGTATTTGTGATTTTCGTGTCTAACACTAATTTTGGAAATTGCTTGCCTGTTATATCTGCAAGTATATTATTCTACTCCATTTTCTCGCTCTTTCCATCATTTAATATCACAGGGGTTTTTCCACCTCTTTTTAAATTTCTCTGTCTGGATTTCTGCTTGGTCATTGCTTGCTGACTTCTATTCTGATGAATCCTTCCTTGGCTATGATAAATCTACTAATAACCTTGGAAAAGGCAATTTTCATCTGTTACTAATTTTTCCTTTCTCATTTCCACGTCATCCTTTCTCATAGCATCTGTCTTCTTTTTCCAATGAGAAATTACCTGTTTATGTTCATTTGTACTTCGCTTCCACTAGAATATTTAACATACTTATCATAAATTAAAATAAATGCTTCATTATGTTTAAGGTGAAATTTTTCAGAGAAAATTAGGTTCCTACTTAACAGTTTTTGTACACATTGTTCCATGATATTGGCTACAATTTTTACGATTTGAAAACATTCTCATTATTTCCATTCTTTTTGTTTTTTCAGTTGATCTATCTTTCCTGACACCCCTTGCCTTCTCATCTTGATTTTGGGTAAGTGTTGCTCTTTTAATCTGGTATACTTGATTGTTTAAAAGAGCATTACCTATGGGTGATATTCTTTATTTTGTAAATCAGTCTATTATTTGACTGACAGGTGACTTCTGGGAGTGACTTCAATCCCAACTTAAAAAGGTATCTTAAAGTGATAGCATTTGGGGTTCCTCTAGTTTGCATCAATATAATTAGTCCAATGTCTTTGTTTTTTAGAAATTTTAATTTTCTTGTTACATTTCCCTCCTATTCTTCCTAGAATCTTCTATTGTGTCCTTGATCAAAACAGTTGACAGTGGTAGCTAGACACCATCTAGTTTTTCTGGTCGCAGGCTAGAAGAAGCCAGGGTTGGCATGGTTTATTAATCCTATAGACTAATTTCTTCTTTGAGTCTTGGTTTCCTTTATAGTCTTTTGCACTAGATGAGTAGAGAACCAGAGCTAATGTGGTACTCTTTTCTCACAAGTTTTTATCTGCTCACCCACTATTCCCCAAACTAGAAATTAGAACATTATCTTTATAAACGGTGTTATGCCACTTTTCTGAGTCATCCCACAAAAGGTGATCCTAAGATTTTTAACACAGTAAACCAGTCCTGTGAGGAGTTTGGCAATGTCTAGGAAGTCCCCATAAGTGTGCCACTATGTGTTTCATTATATATATGTAGCACACACAAAAATGTATATGCATATGCCTAAAATATTCATTCAGAAACATGATCACACATGCTTTTTCTTTTTTTCTTCTTCTTGTGTGTGTGTGTGTGAGTGAGAGTGAGTGTGAGAGAGTGAGAGTGAGTCAGTGAGTGAGTGAGAGTGAGTGAGAGAGTGAGAGTGAGTGAGTCAGTGAGTGAGTGAGAGTGAGAGTGTGAGTGAGTCCACACATGCTTTTCTATGCACCATAGCATGTACATATATGTACAAATATGTAACCACACACATATTTTGTGATTGTTACTGTTTCAGAATTGTATATGCTTTAGCACTTACCAAAATTGACCTTTATCTTGTGCACTTCTGACTGTCTTCATTTCCCTTGGTCAAATTAGACTGACATATATTGGACATTGATTGCCTTTCCCATTATGATTTTCTCTACCCCACACCCCCCAAAAAAGGTGTCTACTATCTAGAAAGTGACTCCCTTGTTTTCCCTCTCTCATCCATGGTAACTGTCAAGTCACATTTCTTTCTATGCATGTGTTTATCCTTGACTTTCTAGAAAAACAAAGTATGCAGGATGTTCCCTTTATGTGATTAAGTTTTTGCAAACAGCATAAGGTTCTGTAGATTCATCTACACAATGATTCTCAGATTCCTCTTTATTCTTTATCATCACCTAATATCCCATTGCCCGTATGTATCATAATTGATTTATCCATTCATTCATTGATAAGCACTCAGATTGTTTCCGTCTTTTTACTATTGCGACTAATGCTTCAATGAGCATGGGTGGGCACACATCTCTGTTCCACGGCTGCTAGATCTCTTGGGTGCCTAGGAATATGGTTGTGGCATCATACGATATTTCTATTTCTTGTTTTTTGAAGAAGTATCATATGGTTTCCACAGTAGTTGTGCCATATTACAATCCCACCAGTAGTATGAAATCTCCCCGAAAACTTTGGAGCACACTTTTATTTCTGTGGTTTTTTTTAAATCACTGCCATTTTTGTAGGAGTGATATGATATCTCATTGCATTTGTTAGTCTGGGTACTTTAAAGAAACAAATCAACAGAAACATATGTATAAGAGAGAGTTTTATATAAAGGGTAAGTGCACATTAAGCAAACATCCCAACCCAGAGCTGCCCAAGTCCACAAGTCCAACATTAACTCATATGTCCGACACCAATCCACAAAGTCCTCCTCTTTCTCACAAAACACACACAATGATGCTGACTGCAGGAGGAAAGCTGAGTCAGTGAGCGTGTAAGCATCTCAGCACTGGCAGCCGCCTCCACAAGGCTACTCCAGCACCCAGGGCTGCATCGGGGTAGGTCCAAGCAGCTTCTCCTTGGGCATGTCTTGCAGAAAGTGAGCCTTGCCAGCTGAAGCATAGAACTGGCTAAGGCAGCTGCACTCTGGTCCAAATATCACAAAGCAAAGAGACCCTAGAACTCGAAAGGGGAAGCCCACTGAGCCATTTACAATTCCACCCTTCAATTAACCCCACATGTGTTTATCAGCCAGGTTGGCACAATAAACTAACTAACTCATAGATTTTGTGCATTTGTTCTAGGTTTTCAAATTAGGTGATGTATAATTTTTCATAATCTGTTATGATACTCTCAGTTGTTTTTCTTGTTATGATAATTTGCATCCTCTCATTTTTTTCTTTGTTAATTTGGCCAGTGGCTTGTCAATTTTATTGAATCTCTAAAAGAAAGAGCTTGTAGTCATATTATCATTACTATTATTTTTCTGTGTTCTATCACATTGATTTCTGTAATTTTTATTGTTCTGGTCTTTATTATTTTATTTATTCTAGTAACAATGGTATAATTTTGCTGTTCCTTTTTATTCAAGTTGTCATGTTAAGTTATTGATTTTTGTCCTTTCTTCTTTTTTATGATGCATTTATAGCTATAATTTTTCCTGAGATCTACTTTTGTTGTGCTTAGAAGTTTGGGGTATATTTTTATTTTCTAAGTATTTTTATTTTATTTTATGCATTTTTTCTTTATTTAAAATGGCTTTTAAGTACATATAATTTAGGTTTCCAGTGTTAATTTTCTCTTGCCAATACAGTTCTGCTTTGGCTTTTTGGCATTTGTAGCTTTATGGCATTATGTTCACTGAAGACACTTTGTATTATTTATGTCTCTTTATTTATTGAGGTTTACTTTGTGGTCTAAGAGGGTCTCTTAAGGAGAGTGTTCCATGTACATTGAAGAATGTGAAACTTTTTGCTGTTTGGTAGTGTGTTTTGTTTATGTGTGAGTTTTAGCTGATTGATACCATGTTAACATAGCCTGTATCTTTTTTTATTTTCTTTCTCTTTTTTTTTTTGGTTCACTATCAAAAGTGATGTGTTATAGGACTATTTATTATTTCAAGTCTTTTAGTGTGTTTTTAAATTCTGTCATTGGGCACCTACATATTTATTATTTTATATCATTTTAGTGAAGTGGCCCTTTAATCATGACACAATGGCCTTCTTTGTCTCTTATAATGGATTTTTATTTAAAATCTATTTTATCAGGTGTGCCTTGCCAATAGAGTTCTGTTTTGGCTACTGTCTGTTTGATGTGTATATTTTTCTCCCTTCTTCCCTTTCCAAGAATGGATTACTATGCCAAGAACAATTCTGCTCCCTCACCATAACTCCCTTATTAAACTTGTGACTGAGTGGAGTGCTCTCTTTCTCCCCCACACAGAGGCACTGTGTCAACCCCTCTGACACTCTGGTATTGCCCCACTTCTCTATATCTGCAATGGAAGCCCTTCAGACCACCCACCTGATCACAGAAGTGTTGTGCTTTCCCTCCCTCTTCCATCATCCCACTCTCTTGTGTCTGCATAGAAGGTTCCTGGGCTGCCTGTCCAAACCACAAAAGCCTTTTTCCCTTTCTCCCTTCTAAGGAACCATACACAGCCTTCCCTCAATTTTCTGCCCTACACTGAAACTTAGCAGGCTTTCAGCTCAAGCACAATCACCTCACATCAACCTTAATGTTCACTCAGTGTCCTACCCCTTTCATATAGGTGTGTAGGACTCTCTCCACATAGTGAATGGGTAGAAATAAACGTTCTTCCCTGCCCCATCTGTACCACCTTTCAACAGCAGCATGGAGGCCTTTTCCATGGATGGTTAAGATTGTGTATCACTTTGGCTGAGCCATAGCTCTCAATGGTTTGGCAATTGTGATTTCATCATTCCCCTTTGGTAAGATGAGTAGACAATCAATTGAAAGGTATTTTCCTCCGGAATGTGACTTGCTTCCAATATATGTGGACATTCTGGCAAAGTTTTCTTCTTTGACATGATCAGGATCCTAGTTCTGGCACAATGTTTGAACTCGGGTTCTTTAGATTTAATAGAGTGGCAAGTTGATCCTAAGAGTTCTTAACCGCTACAATTTATGAGTCAGCCACCTGCCACCTTTATAGGCAACCTTGAATCCATTCACTTCTGCAGGCTGCAGTTTTTCATCTGACATGCCAATCCTTCCTTTTCAGTCTCTGCAGTTCTATGAATCAGGAGAAGCCAGCACCCATGGACTTGGAAATGTAGCCCATGGACTTGGAAATGTCCAGCTTCTACAGTCTTATGAACTCTCCCTCTCTTCTTGTACCTAACTGGTTTTACTTCTTTAGAGAACCCTGCCTAAGGCATCCCATCTACCCATCCACCAAGGCTCTACTGTCTGACTATGTGTACACGGACAACATGCACAACAAACCAGGGTATATAGCATCTATTCATGTGAAAATGAAGGAACAAAACTTTTATATTATGAAGGGATGGCATCTTGTGCCCTACCATAGGAAAGGATCCAAAGGATCCTGCTTTTTCATATCCAAGCAATTATCCAAAGGAGATCTTAAGTGCTTGATTCCATAGCTCCCACTTATGTACTCAACATTCCTTACCCTCTAGACAAGGGAAATCACAGCAAATCAACTTCAAAGACATACATATCAATAACACAAAATAACAATAAGAATAAGGCAAAGGAAGGGAAACAGTTCAAGGAAGAAACTTCAATTGAACACTTCAAAGCAAAAGTAGAAATAAAAATATGAATGCATTAGTGTAGCGAAAACAACAAACATATCCAAAGCATATGAGAGATAGGCAAATATGAACCAACATGTTGTTGAGTGCCATAGAGTTGAGTCTGATCTATAGCCACCCCATCCACAACAGAACAAAACACTGCATGGTCCTGCGTCACTCTCACAATTTTTTCTATGTCTGATCCCATTGATATAGCCACTATGTCAATCCATCTCTTCAAGATCCTTCTTATTTTTGGCCTTCCCTCCACTTAACCAAACAGGTTGTCCTTCTCCAGGGACTAGGGTCTCTTGACAAGATGTTCAAAGTATGTAAGATGAAATCTTGCCATCCTTGTCTCTGAAGAGCACTCTGGACAATTCGATATTACCTTGTACTGTTCTTACAATTGTCTCTTGGTCCATGTACAAATTGGAAATGGGCATAATAAAGTGTTCCAGACTTCCCATTCTTCTCAAGGTTACTGACAGTTTACTGAGATCCACACAGTTCAATGCCTTTGCATAGTCAAGGAAACACAAGTCAACACCTTTCTGATATCTTTTGTGTGGAGCCAAGATCCATGGCTTCAGCAATAATAATATCTCCTGCTCCATATTCTCTTTTGAATCCTGCCTGAACTTGTGACAGTTCCCTGTCAATGTACTGATGCAACCAGTAGTAGCTGATCTTAAGCATAAGTTTACTTAAGTGCGTTATCAGGGCTATCATTTTACAGTTTGAACACTGTGTTGGGTCACCTTTCTTTGCAATGGGCAGACATATGGATCTCTTCTAGTCAGTTGGCCAAGTGCTGTCCTCCAAATTTCCTGGCATAAATGAGTGAATGCTTCCAGTGTTTTTTCAATCTTTTGAAACATTTCAATGGGTATTCATGGAACCTTGTCTTGGGGTTACTGCATTCAGTGCAGCTTGAACTTCTTCCTGCAGCACCATTTGTTCTTGCTCCTATGCTACCTCCTGAAATGGTGGACTGTCAATTAGAGTTCTTTTTGGTACAGTGATTCTGTGTATTCTTTCCATCTTCTCTTGACACTTCCTGCATCATTCAATATTCTTCCTGTAAAATCTTTAAAATTGAAATTCGAGGCTTGAATATTTCTCTTGCTTTCTTTCAGCCAAGTATATTCAATTCAAGTTTTTCTTGAGTTCAGTTCACCTGAGTGTGTTCTACCCTTTTGGTTTTCTAGTGATAGGTCTTGTATACTTAATTATAATATCTGACTTTGTCTTCTTGAGTTGCCTTTTGAAATTTTCTATTCAGCTCATTGACTTCACCCTTTCTTCCATTTGCTTTACCTACTCCAAGATTAAGAGCAAGATTCAGAGTCTCTTTTGACATCCACTTTTATCTTTTCCTTTTTTCCTGATTTTTTTTACAAGATCATTTTATTGGGGGTTTTTATACATCTTATAACAATCCATACATCAATTGTATCAAGCATATTTGTACATATGTTGCCATCATCATTTTCTAAACATTTACTTTCTATTTGAGTCCTTGGTATCAGCTCCTCTACCCCCACCCCCAAGACCCCTTGATAAATTATAAATTATTATTTTCATATCTTACACCAACCGCTGTCTCCATTCGTATTTCTGTTGTTTGCCCCAACCCCTTGGTGGGGGTGGGGGTGGATTATATGTTAATCATTGTAATCAGTTTCCCCTTCCTCCCCTCCTCTCCCCACCTTCCCCTTCCCCCACCCTGGTATCACTACTCTCATTTCTGTTCCTGAGGGGTTTATCTCCCCTAGATTCCATGTGTGTTGTGAGCACTTATTTGTACCAGTGTACATGCTCTGGTCTAGCCTGCACTAAAGGCAGTACTGGTGACATGATAGTGAGGGAGGGAGAAGCTTCAAAAGGCCAGAGGACTATTATGTGTTTCATTGCTGCTATGCTGCACCCTAATCGACTCATCCCTTCTTTGTGACCCTTCTGTGAGGAGAGTTCCTGACCCCCCTCATTCTCAACAATATGCTTTTATTGTTGTTTTGTTTTGAATCTTCTAATGCCTGTTACTTGATCCCATCAACACTTCATGATCATACAAGCTGGAGTGCTTCTGCCATGTGGGCTTGTTGCTTCTCTGCTAGATGGCCTTTTGCTTAACTTTAAGCCATTTAGACCCCATGCAGTAAAGAAAGCTGATGGTTCCTGGCTATCAAAAGACAAGACATAGCTTCTTTCCTGTCTTTTTAATGACCTTTTGCTTTCTTCATGCATGATGGTCTTGCTGTCCTCTGATAGCTAATTAGGTCTTCTGTCATTATTGTTCAATTAGTCAAATCTGTTCTTGAAATGTTCTTGAAATTCAGGTGGGATAGACTCAAGGTCGTATTTCGACTCTCATGAATTTGTTTCAATTTTATCCAACTTTATACTGACCTTAGATATATATGAGCAATTGATGGTCTATTCCACAGTTGACCCCTGGGCTGGTTTTAGCTGCTGATATGGAGCTCCTCTATTGTGCCTTCCCACAGATGTTCTGTATATTTGAGTTCTGTATCTTCCATCTGGGGAAGTCCAAGTGTTATGGCTGCCTTTTGTGTTGTTGAAAAGAGGTATATGCTATGAAAAAGTTGTTGGTTTTGCAAAATTCTATCGTATGATATCCAGCTCCATTTCTATCACCAAATTTCTATTTTTTAAATACTGTTCCTTTCTATTTGTTTTGAACTTTTGCATTCCAATCACTAATAACTATCAACACTTCTTGATTGCATGTTTGATTGATTTCTTACTGAAGTTGCTAGAATTCTTCAATTTTTTCATCACTAGCTTTTTCAGTTAGTGCCTAAAGTTGAATAATACTTGTATTGATTGGAGTTACTTGAATGTGGATATATATAGACCGATTCCACATAGTGTTGTACTTCATGGTGGTTTTAGCAAGAGCCTTTCTGACATTGAATGCGATGCTATCCCTCTTGATTGCGTTATTCCTAGTATAGTAAATCATATAATTTTTATGATTCAAAATGGCCATGGAAAATACCAGTCCATTTCTGTTCACTAATTCATATGATATCACTGCTCGTCCTTTCTACTTCATTGTGACCACTTCCAATTTTCGTAAATTCGTACTTTGTACATTCCAAGTTCAGATTCTTGTAAGATTTTTAGAGCTATTTTGCTTAGAGTTGTGCCTCATTAGCAAATGAAAATCCTGAAGTCTCCATTTCCACAGGCCTTACCCTCCTCATATCACCATGGTCAACTCCCTTCCAGGAAATCACTTACACCTCAGTCATATTTTGAGTGGATCAACATAATGAATATAGATGTCGGCAGAGAAATTGTATGCATTGATCAACAAATAATGGAACCATCTGATAAAGACATCAAAAACTAGTCCTAAGTTGACTTAAAGAGATAAAGGAAAAATAAAAAATATAGATATAAAAATTTAAAAACCAGTACTTAAACAAACACAAAAGATCAGTACAAGAACAAAAGAACAAATTCAATAGAGAAATGCTCACTGCCATCAAGTCAATGCTGATTCAGAGTGACCCTAGAGGACAGGGTGGAACTGCCCCTGTGAGCTTCCGAGACTGTCATTGTTTATGGAGGTTGAAAGTCTCCCTTTCTCCCTTGGAGCAGCTGGTGGTTTGAAACTGTGGACCTTGTGGTGAGCAGCTCACTATGCCACCAGATCCCCAAAATAGAGCAGCTAGAATTTCCACAGCTTTGTAATAAAATAATCCAAATAAACAGATCTAGTAAACAAACAAAAGTAGAGATGCAACAATAGAAGAAAGAATGAATGAACTGGAAAGCAAAATCTTTTAAGATTTTACTCAGTTTGATCAGAAAATAGAGAAGGGAATTAAAAAACAAGAACAATGGTGGTGATATGGGACACATCCAAAGAACTGATATACGCATTATGGTAATTCTATAAGTAGGAAAAACACTAAAGAAATAATTAAAACTGAGAAATGAATCTATAGTACCTGTTGGAGTTGTTCGTGTCTTGAAATCAGTTGGGACTCCTAGCGAGCCTGTGTGCAGCAGACTGAAACACGGCTGGGCTCTGCTCCATCCCCACCGCTGTTCTTACGTTGGAGCCCATTGTTGCAGCCGCTGTGTCAGTCCATCTCGTCCAGGGTCTTTTTCTTTTTGACTGTTCCTCTATTTGTGCCAAGCGTGATGTATTTTTCCAGACTGTTCTCTCCAGAGTCAAAAGTATATGAGATAGTCTTTGCCATCCTCGCTTCTAAGGAGCATTCTGACTGTACTTCTTCCAAGACAGCTGTATTTTTTTTTTTGGTACGTTCAAAATTTTTCACTACCACCTTAATTGGAATGCTTCAATTCTTTTTCAGTCTTCCTTATTCAATAGCCAACTTTCATATTTGTGGGAGGTAATTGAAAATGCCATAGATTCAGTCAGACACACATCAGTCCTCAAAGTAAAACCCTTGCTCCTCAACTCCAGCAAGGTCTTGTGCAGCAGGTTTACACGCCGTGCAATGCATCGCTTGATCTCTTGACTGTTGCTTCCACGAGCTCTGATTGTGGATCCAAGCACAACAATATCCTCGACAATTTCAATCTTTTCTCCATTTATCATATTGTTATCTACTAGCCCAGCTGTCTTCTTTACATTGAGTTGTAGTCCATAGTGAAGGCTGTCAAATCATGAACTGTATCATCAAGTTCTTCAAATTCTCCTCACTTTCAGTAATCAAAGTTGTGTTGTGTCATCTGCATGTTGCACATTGTTAATAAGCCTTCCTCCAATTCTGATGACCAATATCTTTCCATATAATCCAGATGTTCTGATTATTTGCCCTTCACACAAATGGAATAAGTGTGGTGAGTGGACACAACTCTGACTCACACCTTTCTTGACTTTAAACCACGCAGTATTCGCTTGTTCTGTTTCCACAGCTGCCTTTTGATCCATGAACAGGTTCTCCCTCAGCACAATGAGGTGTTCAGATATTCCCACTCTTCACAAGGCCGTCCATAGTTTGTTATGGTTCAGAGTCAAATGTCTTGGCATAGTCAATAAAACACTAGTAAACATCTTTCTGCTATTCTCTGCTTTGAGTCAAGATCCATTTGATATCAACAATAATATCCTTTGTTCTGAATCTGAATTCCCTTTTTGGAATCTGACCTGAATTTCTGGCAGATCCCTGTCAATGTACTTCTGTATCTATTGTTGTATGATCCTCAGCAACAATTTACTTTCATTTGATATCAATGATATTGTTCTGTAGTTTGAGCATTCTGAAGGATCACCTTTCCTAGGGATGGGTACAAACACGGATATCTTTCAGTGACTTGGCCAAACAATTGTACTATAAACTTTCTGGTATAGATGA
>NW_022103928.1:4256466-4258786 GCF_000313985.2 Echinops telfairi | reverse complement strand
TATGATTAAGAGCAAGTTTCACTTTCATCTGACATCCACTTTGATCTTTGTTTACTTTCCTGTATTTTTAATAACCTTTTGCTTTCTCAATTAACGATGGTCTTGATGTCATCCCACAGCTCCTCCGTTCTTCTGTCACGGTGTTCAATGCTTCAAATGTTCTTGAGATGTTCGCAAAATTCAGGTGGATATTCTCAAGATCTGCTGACCATTTTGTTAGCAATTCCAACGCTTAATCTACTGTACCAACAGGGGAAATATCTTTAAAAAAAATCTCCATGTATTTTTATTTTTTAAATACTTTTATACATATCATACAATTTAGTTCAACAATATTAAGAAGAGATGTGTAATCATTACCACAATTTCACAACATTTTATTGTTTATCTTACTCATTGTGAGTTCCCCATTTCTCCCCAACATCTTCTGCCATACCCCTACATAATTATTAATCCAGTTACTGTTTCTATAGATTTACCTATCCTGGATTGCATATACAGAAAATAATACAAAACAAGAAACAAGAAAAAAAAAACAGTGATAAAATAAAATCGTGGGGAAAAGTCAATTGAAAAGAAAGAGAAACTATCAAAACCAGAAACTTACCACCTTAGTATAATTTTTTTCCTTTTTTGTTTTCTGTTGGGTTTCCCTGCTATGAAACACAGGAGGAGTGGATACATAATGAGAATAACTGACACAAGGGGGTATAGGGAATGCAGGGTGGAGGGTAGGTGACAAGTGGGAAAGGGGATTTCAGGGGTAAATAAGGAAGGGAGCAAGCTGGGGGGAGGGAGCACTAGAAGAGATTGCAATTACACAACTCATGTATAAGGAGATTTATCCAATGGGGGACAGGAGGGGTTCTCTAAGATCAATGTGGTGACTGCACCATGATATGATTGAATGATTCAACTATTGACTTGTTGAATTGAATGGCATATAAATTATGTAACAATAAAAATGTTGGAAAAAAATGAAAACAGAAACATCTGTAAAATGGGTCAAGAGGGAGATCAACAATAAGGTTGTAACTTTTAATCTATGTGTTTCCAATAATTGACTTTATGAAGCTCTCTGTCTGGCTCCAGCTCTAGCGCAGCTCCATGTGTCTTGTCGATGGGAATGTCTCACAGGAAATGAGTTTGTGTCCTGCCTCCAGGGAGCTATTTATCTACTTAGTGCTCCAAATGAGGCCATCAAGCTGGGACCTGATTGACAGGCTAAATTCCACCCCTTCAATCTTAATACTCTCAAATTGACTACAGATTATGTAACTACCACAGCTCCCTTGGATTAATTTTGGTTTCCAAGGAAACTGCCAGGTTGTCATGGACTCTTAATGCTTTCCTAGAGGCAGATGTGAGGGCCCACTAGGGTACTTACTGCCCTCCAAGGTCTACAGTCACAAAAACATCAATTGTTGTTCGTCTTTCAGATCCAGTTGTCTTGCTTTTCATGAGGGCTAAATTCTGAGCTGTGCCTGGAGGCAGGGAATCTTACCCAAGCTCTGTTTTATTCTGTTCCTGATTTGAACACCCATAAATCTTGTCACCTTTTTTTCTTTTCTTGGATTTATTATGTACTTTTCAAAGTATATCAACATGATTTCATAAATGGGAGCTAATTTGAGAATTTAATTCAGGTCATCACCACACTGAAGTGGTATTTTTTCATCCCAAGCCAGAGTCTAGATTGTGGATTTGGTGTGTGTGGCCCTTAGTTAAAACTCTTGACACTTGAGTTAATGTGTGAATAACATTTGATGTATATGTCATTTTCCAGTGTTAACTGTTTATTTGTAAGTCATTAGTTTATTGTCTTATTTCTCAGTATTGTCTATTTGTAAGAATTTGGTTTTGTGTTGTTAATGAGCCAAATGGATTGGTTTGAGAGCTTTGGTGAAAGGAGCAGATGTGAATGGGAAAAAGTTTATGTAAATAAATCATTCACCATTTCATAATTTAGAGAGAGAAAGAGAGAGTTAATGAAAGAGAGAACTGAATAGAAAATGTACTTTGAGAAGACAAAGTATTATCGTGAAATGTGCAAAGGCCTGGAGTCAGAAAACCCAAACGGAAGAACATATTAGACATTTCTAATGCAAAAAGAAATGAAAACAAATTTAAACTTTGAGTTGACATATTACAACTCATAGATAAATTTTATGGACTAAATACTAAATAACACAGGAAGCATTTGAAGAGGAAAGGAGAGGCCCTTTCGCCGTGAGGCTAGTTTCTGGCAGCGCTCTAGACAACTAGAAAGTGGGCATGTCCACTCCTGCCCCTTCTTTGCAGGCACCATTTTCCTGATTCC
>NW_022103928.1:4254886-4255890 GCF_000313985.2 Echinops telfairi | reverse complement strand
GGGGTCAACTGGAATTACCTAGGGGTGGGAGAGGGAAGGACTGCAAAAGGAGATACCTACACTCTATCTTAGATTATCAGCTATAGCCAAAGTTTTTAATTGCCAGATGTTAACTCAGAAATTTTTCTTTTTAAAGAAGTGTTAGGCCAAATCAGGTTGGGAACCTCTGCATTACACAGACATGACAACAACGAAACTAGACACTAAATGAAACAGATACAGATGAAAATCCTAGAATCCTGAGCTTCGGAGGGAAGTGGATTGAATAATGACTAGGAGAAGAAGCTGAACAAAAGTGGTGAGACAGGAGAAAGATGGGTGAATTGATGGCTATACTGACTTGGGTCATCTCAAACACTTGTAATCAGCATTCCATTGACAGAGTGACGTGGAACACTGGTGATTGGCACCGTCCTTTTCTTTTTCTCTACCTTTATATTTTATATTCCTTTCCATTTTTACCACCTTTTTAGGGTTAAATTCCTGTTTGATGTTGTCTGCCTGATTTCCCCTGCTTATCTTGTTTTATTTTTAATCGTTTTCTTATTTGACTGTTATTTGTTTTTGTTGTTCTTTTTTCTTGCTCCATAGATGGAAGACAGCAACTGTGCTCAGATGGCCCATCAATAGGCATACCTCCCACAGGCACATACATCTCTTGAGCTAGGGCCACCCTCTCCTATATCACCCGATTATTGGTACATAGCCAAAAACACTAGCCAAAATTGCTTTCAACTGTGCTATCTAAACAGAAAACAAAGACCTGTGCCCAAACTCACACTATCTTTTATACCCACCAGGAGACAGGTGTTTTGGCTAAGACCTGAACAACCTACAATCATCAACTAAATGCAATATAACATCACAATATCCAAGATATAATAGACAATTTACATTCACATGAAGAAGCAAGATGGATCAGCTCAGATAATGACCAATAAAGATATCCAGAAGAGTTTTTTTCATGAAGAAAATGCATTGACTGCTAAAGACAAAGCGGGTGA
>NW_022103928.1:4249668-4252960 GCF_000313985.2 Echinops telfairi | reverse complement strand
CCAAATACCTTATCACTTAGGTTCTTTAGAAGTCAATTTTTTTGTCAGTGAAAAGTGGAGAAAAATTAATAGTCTACATCTTTTCCTCCTGAAATTGTAGATTGTATTCAATCACCAGGTAAAACAGCTTTCTGTGAGCACCCAGTAGATGCACACATAAGTGCTATTCTATTCCCTGATGCATAGCATAGGGGGATGCATAACCCTGAAATAAACTACAAACACATACTTTTTGTTCAACAATAATAAAACATGCTTGTGTTCAATCAGTTTAGTTAGTGAAACTCCTATTGAAGAATGTTCTTTTATAGATGAACGGATGCGCCTAAACTATTTGTTGAATTGTGTCTTATAGTTAAAGACAGGATATTTGATTTACCCACTTGTGTGAGCTAACTCAATATGGTAATCCAACTGCCACGTCTTAGAATTGCATTGATTAAAGATAGGGATTTGCACAACAGTCTGTTTCTTCACAATTGAATAAGTTTATTCTGTTGACTTGTTTTTCTATAGAAAAATATTCTTCTAGTCACTAAGCAGAGAAAAAGGAAACTGGTATAGTTTCTAAAATGATGGAAAGAGAAGTGTGTCCCAAAGCCTCAGAGCCCCAGAAGCATCAATGCAAAAGCACTCTGGTGATGAAGCCCCCAGTTACTTTTAAATAACAATAGGATGGTTCAATTTCATTCAAATAAATAGGAAAGGTGTTCAGTCGCTAGTTCGAAGTGCTGTATTCATGCCTACTGGACATCACTAACCAACAGAATAGTCCCTCTTGACGCAGGTAGAAAGAACGATATAGCGAAGAGCACAGTATTTATTTTTGTAAGAACAAGAATTAATATCTTTACTTGTGTCCTCAAGAGAGTACCCTGACACACAATGCAATGTTCAGCTATTATTAGTTTAGCCAGCTTGCACGATGTAGCCTTGGAAGAGAGTCTAAATTTTAAACAAATGAAAGTAACTGCTGGAAACCAATTGTAATATGTTTTGCACTGTGTTCTCAGTGACAGAATGATAAAACTGTTCATTGAAAAATAATCGATCAGAGATTTGCAAAACATGCAGATATATATATTCAAGATGATTTTGATAATAAGACTTCTGTGACTCGGCTCCTGGATTCCAAACCTTCTATATCATGAAGCCTCCTCCTCTTTTGGTTAAAAAATAATGCAGAAAATTTGAAAGGTTTAAGCAAGCACAAACCACCAAACTGATTAGCCTGATTATTCTAAAATTTATCCTTTTTTTTAAGTCAAAGCCCACCAGGAAACCTGACTGCATTGAATTGAATTCTATGAGTGTTTTTAGAAAATTCAGTATCTCATATCTGGTAGTTCTGCCTCAGTCTTGTGCCTGCCCACTGCCCCCAAAGTGATCTTTCTAAAATGCTAATCACCTGCTTCAAATCTTTCAGAGGTACCCCATTCCTTTCCAAGGAATATCCACATCGCATGATTTAGTCAAACTCACGCGTACTCTTCCAGTTTCACCTCTCACCACTTCCCACTACACAACTCTGGCTCCAAGTGTCCTATAAGAACTGTGGTTTCCCTCTTGAGCCACACTCATGAGGTCATTGTATATAACAATCCCTCTAGTTAAATGTTGCTCATAAAGACAGAACAAACCTTCATTTGTCTCATACCTGCCAGGCACTGTGCTTGAAGGATAAGTTACAATTCCAGCTTTCAAGCAGCTCATTCTCTGAAATTCACCTAATACTTTTAACCATTTTCTTGCTTCATTTTCCCCCTAAATTAGTCCATGCACTATATTTGTTCTTTTTTTATCTTGTGTATTGATTATCTGCCCCAAAAGAATATAAACTTTGTGAGGACAGAGATTTTTATTTGTTCCCTTAATTCATCACTGACCGTACTACCAGCATATAGTAAGAATTCAAAAAATATTTGTTGAATGAGTTAATAAATAAATGACAAAATGAACAATGCTATACCATTCTACTGTTTTCAGGTGCCATACAGTAAAATAATCTCTTAGGTCACTAAGTTGACTTCCATATATTTTTAATGACATTCAGTGAAAGCAATTCCTTGCCTACACACTTATTTCCTTGTAATAAATTTTCACAAGTGAAATTTCTAGGTTAAAATCCATTTGTAATTCCACATAAATACATGCAAACAATTTTATTTTTTCACAACACATCTGAAACTAGATGTAATCATCTTTCTTGGCAATCTGATAGGTTAAAAAGTGATAACTCATACATTTTTTGCAGATCAGATATCCTTTGGAAATGGTTCTTTAGAATGTCTTCTTTTTATTGCTTCCTAAGAGGGTCACTATGAGTCAGAATTGATTTGATGGCAGTGCGTTTAGTTTTGGAAGATGGATGGGATGTGGGGAAATTGTTACTAAATGAACCACATGAGATTACACTTACTCATCCTTTGTCTCTACCCATTTTTCATCAAAATATGACCACAGAAAACTATCATATGTGGAGATAATATGATGGATAATTGATGATATCATCATAGGAAAGGACAGGATCTCATCCTGGTCACTATCCTGAGGCTCAACCCAAATGAACAAATGCTTAGGGCAGGCTTCCATTTTGTGCTTCATTGAGAAACGTCACGCTCAGAAGGTGGCTTAGAAGTCTTGTCCCCAAAATATTGTTCAACAATAACAAGTAAATGAAAGGCCCACAAATCCCTTGTCTTCTACACCTTTTCTTCCTTCTTCCAATAACATTTTATTCTGAGAGGAAGTATAGACTGAAGGAGAAAGATGCTTAAGTTGAAAGCAGTGTTAATCTTTTCCTTAACTTTGATGCAAAATTACCTATACATAGATAGCTCAGATTTTAGCTTGGGATTTAAAAATTATTTTTGGCTACTGCACAGACCAATCTCGTTATTGTGAAAATCAATACATCAAGGTGAAGTGATTTTACAGTGAGAGATATTCGTAGGTAAGTATTTCTCTAATCATACCACATGGATCCATGGATAGGCTAATCATGTCCAACATTCCCCTCTTTGGTCCCAGTATATATTTTCACATCAGGATTCTGGCTTCTGAACCTCAGGCTGATACTGATTTGGGAAAGCCAACTTCTCTTTCCAGTTAAAAAATGTATTAGCAACAGAATATAATTAAAGTGTCTATTGCTATGAGAGCAACTAGCTTAAGAAAACTGCAAAAGGAAAATTTTATTTAATGTCTTCTCAGGGTTCCTGCTTTTATGAATTTGCTTGAAAGTTTGGGTTATACTAAAGTTTTCTTATGGAAAAAAAGCTTTCCTTTTCTT
>NW_022103928.1:4247190-4248987 GCF_000313985.2 Echinops telfairi | reverse complement strand
GCTGGGCTGAATGCAGAATACCACAAAGATGTTTACTTGTGTTTTATTGACCAAGCAAAGACATTTGGTTGTGTAGACTATATCCAACTATGGAGAGCCTTAAGAAGCATGGAAATTCCAGAGCGTTTCACTGTGCTTATGTGGAACCGATGTTTGGATTAAGTACTTGTAGGAACAGAACTAGGGAATACGGCATGGTTTAAAAATCAAGAAAAGTGTACTTCGGGGTCCTGTCCTCTTACTATCTTTATTCAATCAGTATCCTGAGAAAATAACCAGAGAAGATGAATTATATGAATAATAATGTGACATCATAATTATAAGACTTAGAAACAACCTGTAATATGCAGAAGAAATAATCTTGCTTGCTGAGAGTGAGGACTTGAAGCACTTGTTGATGGATTGCAGCTCCAGTATAGGTTAAAATTCCATGTAAAGAAAACCCAACACCTCAAAACTGGATCAATAGGTACTCATTTATCCATGATAAATGGAGAAAAGATTTGTGTCATCAAGGATTTTGTCTTGCTTGGTTCTATAATCTACGGTCATGGAAGCAGTAGTCAGGAGATCAAATGATGCATTGTATTGGGTCTATGTTCTGCACAAGACCTCTTTAAAGTGTTGTAAAGCAAAGCTGTTACTTTAAGGACTAAGGTGCTTCTGGCTGAGCCAGGGTATTTTCAACTTCCTCAGATGCATGTGAAAGTTGTCTATGGCATAAGATAGACTGAAGAAGAATTGGTGCATTTGAGTTATGGTGCTAGAGAAGAGTGTTGAAAGTACTGCATACCTCTGAAAGAACAGGCAAATATGTCTTGGAAGAAGTACAGCCAGAATGCTCCTTAGAAGCAAGGATGGCAAGACTGCCACACATACTTTGCACATGATATCAGGAGAGATCAGTCATTGGAAAAGGACATCATGCTTGGTAAAGTAGAGGGGCAGTGAAAAAGAGGAAGCCCCCAGACAAGATGAATTGGCACTGTGGCTGTAACAAGCGGCTCAAACATAAGAACAATTTTAAGAATGGCACAGGACTCAGCAGCGTTTTGTTTTTGTTGTACATAAGGTCTCGCTGAGTGGGAAATGATTCCGCAGCACCTATCAACAACCACTAGAAAAACAAGTTCCAGCTATGAAACCAGAAGAATGGGTGAGCATGTTCCTGGAAGGAAACATGCAACATGTACTTCTACCAGACCTTTTATTATTGACATTTGACAATAGAGAATGTACTGGGATAGAGAACAATGGAGAGGGAGATACATTAATCTGGATCTAAATGGTAAGCTTCTAGAACAGGAGATTCTGGGGTAGAGAGCTTAAGAAAAAGAGTGCTGGCTATTCAGTTTTCTTTTCTTTTTCTCTTATTTCTCCATAGTAGTATAGCAATCCAGAAACCTCTAGGATCTTGAGATAGTCCATAATATCTTCCTGTCTGAATATGCTACCCTGCCATTCCATTGCCCAGTTAACTTTCAAGGACCTGATACTGCCTGTCTCCTGCCATGTGAAGAGCTTGGAAGGCAATCGTATGCAAATGGTTAACAGAACCCTTTCCCGGCTGCATAGAATTCAACCACTTATTTAATTGGCCAAATCTGTTCCTCTAGTAACTTGCTAAGGCTAATATGTCAACGGTTGCTAGGCAACACTATTCATGAAACAATGACTCATAGTTGGGAGATTGATTTTAGAGAGGACACAGTATATATGTTTGAGAGGAACCAGAACTTTGGACTGCCTTGAAAGTGGAGAATAGCCTTGTCACTAGGCATGTTCCTAACACGTACA
>NW_022103928.1:4245372-4246632 GCF_000313985.2 Echinops telfairi | reverse complement strand
TTTTTGTGGGGCACACATAGAATATATTGAAACATGTATAAGAGTGTAATTCGATCTGTAGTTCCCATGCTTTGGGATTCATGGTGCCACAAACATCTAGAAAATAACTAGGAAGCAAACACCAGAATAGTATATTTTATGTTATTCGGTCAAGGTACAAATAAAGCAACAACAAAAATCCTCCATTTCAAAAAGAAGGTACAACTCAACAAAGGAGAAGCACACTCATTCTCAGGCACAATAAAGTTAGCTTTCTAAAAACTCATCATGCACAGCAAAGAGTCAAGGTCCACATTAGCAATGGATAAAAATCCTTGGCCTTAGAACCTCAAGCTACACTGTAACATTTCCCCTTCTTTCTGTGGGTACTTAAAAGGAAACTGGACTATACATTGACACTGGCCCATATCCTAATGTTTGTGAACCCATGGATCAGATGTTTTCAAAGTTACTTTCCAGGACTGAAAAATTGTGATGCAAATCATACCTATTAGTGTAAAGTCCATTTCCATCAAGGAGGTTTTTGCAATGATATCAGCTTGATCTCTACTGTATAAATTATTTCTATAAATGTAATCAATACTTCTTTGCACTCATCTGATAATATTTTACCCTGTATCATTGTCTAAGTATCTTCTCTATATTCAACTTGCCAGCTAAGAAAATGGTACATGTGATAGTTAAACAATTTCATGTCAACTTGATAAAAGAATGAAGCCTGTGAATCAGTTTACAGTCTAATCAATCTCTCCTTGTTGGAGTGGCCTTCTCAGAATTCTGGGAACTTCTCTCTTGATTCTGCCTTCAGAAGAGGTGGGCTTCTCTCTTCTCTCTTCTCTCTTCTCTCTTCTCTCTCTCTCTCTCTCTCTTGAGTTCTCCTTCCTGTTGAGAAATCACATGAAGCCATGCTGATGACATCCAGAGCCCTAGAGATGCTTCTACCACCACTGGATCCACAAGACTTTTCACCCACCAGCCTGTGATCTTCCTGCATCTGACATCATTGCATGTGCTACGTGAGTCTGAAGAATTTACAGACTGGTATCAGACAAAAGGGCTAATGTGAGCTTATGGACTTGATCTGGACTAAGTTGGGATGTTTTCTCAATATACAATTGCTCTTTGATTTAAAGTATTCTCTTACACACATATGAGTGCCTCTGGATTTGTTTCTCTAGTCAACCCTGTCTAACACAGTACACTTTCTTGTTTATTTCACCATAGCACTTACTAAGGCTCTAGACTAGGGTTTAACACACA
>NW_022103928.1:4237480-4242876 GCF_000313985.2 Echinops telfairi | reverse complement strand
CCCCTTCCTGTGATATGTCTTTACCTGTAATTAGTGGGCTTGCACTCCCCTCAAAGGGATATAGGCCTGGGTTAGAAATAAAGATCCCTCTTGGCCTCTCATCAGCTCCCTCTTCTCTCCTGTCCTTTTTCCTGTTCCCTTTCCCCTTGTCCTCCTTCCCCTCCCCCTCTCTCCACGTGGACCACTGAGCGGTGCTGAAGTGAGTATGCTACTATGAAATGTGTCTGACTCCATAATTTCAATCTCTTTTTTATCTCTCATGCTCTCTATGACTTTATTATAATCTTTATGTATATTTTTACTGTATGATTGCACCTATCAAACCTGAGATTAGCTGTTGGGGGGCTGGCATTTCCCCCACATAATCCCTGTTGCAAAACAGAGCTTTGGTACTTGAGTATAAAAGCATCCATTACAATATGTAAACAGATACAGCTATATTATGAGAAAACTATTTATAAAAATGTGCACTATGCTAGATTTGGCCAATTGTTGATTGTTCACCAATTCTTGTTCTAGGCTAAAGGCTAGGCAATCATTTATTAATTGCAAATTAACTAATAATTCCTGTAAAATTATTGACATCTTACTGCTGCCAATTCCACTATTGGTTTATGAGTTGTTCAGTTCTATATATAGCATTATCAAAGTTGTTTTCCTAGAACAACCTGATGTTGGAAAATGCAAGGGGAAACCCCCTTCTAGGTAGACAAAATTGACCTTAGATCAATGCATTTGTACTATGGTGCTGGTGAAGAATCTTGAAAGTACCATCGACTGTCAAATGAACAAACAGATCTGTCTTGAAAGAAGTACAACTAGGATGGTCCTCAAAGGTAAGGATGGTGAAACTTTGTCGCACATGCTTTGGACATGCTATAAAAAGAGACCAGTTCCTGAAGAAGGACACCATGCTTGGTACAATAGAGGGAGAGTGAAAAAGAGGAAGGACCTCGACAAGATGGATGGACCTAGTGGCGTGACAATGGGTTCAAGCAGCAACAATTGTGCTGATGACACCAAACCCCGTGTTGTTCCATTAGGTTTTGCATAGGGTGGCCATGAATTGGAACAGATTCAACATCACCTAACAATAACAATTGGCCTCCAAGGACAACTTCCTCTAACATTAATATCAGCTCTGAGGGGAAGAGCCTTTTCATAAATACTGAGGGCTATAGGGGTGGAAAGGAGCCCCGATGGCACAGTGCTTAAAAACTTGGCTGCTAAGCTGAAGATAGGTGATTCAAACCCATGAGTTGCTCTGCAAGGGAATCATCTGGAAATCCTATTGGACTGTTCTTCTCTGTCACATAGGCTCTTTATGAGTGGTCACTCATTCAAGGACAACAACAGAGATGAAACCGTTCTTTATAGTATTGATATTTGAGGATGTTGGCTGAGTAGGAAGAGAAATAGGAATATGATGAAAAGAATATGATATGGAATAGGAATATGATGAAAAGAAAATAGGAATATAATGAAAAAAAAGCGGAAGCAGAAACGAAAGGGCAGAATAATGATTTTTTAAATTTAGAGGATCATTTTAAGCCAAACTATTTACTCACTTTTCTGAGACCTCTAAGGAATTATTGACAATGAGACATAGTGCGTGATAAAATCTTATAGTTTCTTACTCTAAAGTTTGACTGATTTCCTTCTAAAGCAGAGACTCATGGGCATAAAAAAGGAGGGAATTTTGGACGTGGTCTTGACAGAGTTTATTCTGTTTTGTAAAGCACTTGCGACAGCATTCCCTAGGCACACCATGCAAACTGTGATGGCTGATTGATGGAGGGCTGTCCTACTGTTTGTAAAACATTTTAAATTGCCAGCAGTGGTTGCAGCCCATTTTGTAAGAATTAGGAGGCAGCTGCTGGCTTCTACTTTAAAATGACAGCCCAGTACAAGCCTATTGTTTTTAGATACTTTGTCCCTATAAGTATTGAATGAGAATTGATGGCCAGACAACGAGCAACAGGCTACTCTGTTTACCTGTGTGGGAGTTACAAAAGAGTACACCTTTGTAGCCCCTGACCTACTGTTAATGTTCAAAGAAATGGCAGGCAATCATCCTGTCAGCACATACACTGAAATAATGTAATTCCCAGGAAGGCATTTATTAATAGAACAGAAAAAGCAAGTGCTTAGTTCTTATTGTTTGACACAGCACCAGAGCGGGTCCTTAACCATCATGTCCTCTTGTTAAAGGCAGTGTGACTACAGCTTGCAGGTTGTTCGCTCCTTTTGACCTTCCCAGACTGCCTTAGCAATTCCCGGCACCAGAGACTTCCATGGCACGCTCTCAAATAAAGGAGATGAAATGAAATCAGAAAATGGGTTGGCAAACCTTCTATTTAATGAAGTTAGCCAACACCCGTGCCTGTGTTTGGGGAATTACACCCCCCAACCACCACAAACACCAATTGGTGCGGCTTCCACTCAAGGGTCCCTGCAGTGCCGTGGCCAAACTTGAACCCAAGTTAAGCCAAACCAAACTCACGGCCATCAAGTCCATTTCGCTCATAGCAACCTTATAGGACAGGGTAGAACTGCCCCTGTTGATTTCCAAGACTTAGTCTTTACCAGAATAGAAAGGCTTGCCTTTCTCTTGCAGAACGAATGATGGTTTCGAACTGCTGACCTTGTGCTGACCCAATGCACAACCACTATGCCAAAAAGCCTATTCCAGGGCTCCTTCTGAACCCAAGTTAGGCCAAAGGAAATTTATCTCCTGGGATTTGAATCTATGGGAAGTTGTGGAAACATGTAAAAACCCTTTTAAGGTTTTTCATTCCAATGCTCATGCCTTGAAATCCTATCACTCAGTTCCTCTACCCCACATCTCCGGAGCCATGCTGGCTGTTCCCCAAATATTGGCACCATGTAGCAGTTCCAGCCTTCCTTGGAATCTGAGAGCTGCACTACATTCTCCCAGTCCTTTCCTCCTCTGTGGCTTGCTACCAAAGGCCGCTCAAAGTGAGACAATGAGCAGATGACAGTCTCAATAACAACAAATATAGTTTAGAGTTCTCACCTTATTTTCCCTCACCATATAGATGTAAAAGATATGTAATATATATAAAATATTTCAGTGCAAATTTGCAGCATGAAAAAGGATATGCATGAAAATATTATGGGGAGCTAAAAATGTTCAGGGCTTAAAGATTGCAAAAAATCAACTATTTTTTTAAACAATTGTTTTTAAATAATAAAGTTTTAATAAATAAGAGTTTTAATATATACTAAAGGATTATTATAGAATAATCCTTGTTCTACATTCTGCATGTAGACATGTTTGGCACACATGCATGCAAATAGAATGAAATTGTTGGGTAAACTCTATATGCTGCTAGAGGGAAAATCCGTTAAGAACAATACAATTCTATGGTTCTGTGTCAGAGGCGAGTTAGCCACCAGACAGGGAGGTGAGCAATTTGCCCTCATAAGAAATCTTCAGTGGACATGGGAGAAGAAATCAGAGTTTATAACTCCCTATCCAGGTATCTTTCTTAAAATACTCTTGCTACTTCTGATAGCAAGTTAGTTGTGAATGATGTATTAGCAGGCTTCTTTCCTATAGCTTTGCTTTGCTGTAGAATTTTACCTCCAAGTCCTTGCCCTATTTCTATTGTTCTCTTTAATGTTATTTTAACGACCTGGAATACGTATCTTTCTTTCAGTTTTCATTCTTCAGTATAATTCGGTGTGGACAAATCAATTTTCTTAAAATATCTCTCTGGTTCAATAGTTTTTATGTTGAATATGGTAATGTAACTCTTAATAAAAGCACTTCCCTCTCTCATTCTGGTGAATCCTTATCTCTGCTTAAAAATGATTAAATAGCCAAATCATGACGCCTTCTATTTAGGTGAAAATGAGTTCTGAATTCATAATTTAAATACACGGGCCTGGAAATGTACTTCTCCACTTGCTGTGTCCTGCATTCTATGAAGAGTAATTATATGTGTTCACTGTTCAACAGTAATGAACTTGTAGTGCAATAATACTCCAATCAATGCCTTATGCTTACATGCAGCTAGACGATCACTCCCTTTAATTTGCACTACACAGACTTCTCAAAGGAGCATAAGGGAAGGAGAGCCTGTTTTCTTTGTTAACTATAATTGTGTATTTACCATGGACCCTGGGATTTGATCACAACAAAGACTGAATTACTCCTTGTCCTTCAATGAGGTTTTGTGTTCTTGTGTAAAATGCCTAATTGATGATGTATTTGGCCACCTGAACTCACAAAGATTAAGCAATTTAGAACTAAAAGCAACCACAGTGGTACTTCATAGGGGCAATTATCCTTGGAGCAATTTTGATTTTCTGAACTAGAAATCCATTTACAACATAATCTTCATCCAATGTATTTTTAAAGAGAGCCAAAAAAGAGGCAGAAGCAGACTTGTATTGTAGAATAAACACTACACAAAACACTCAAAGAACTGAATTCTAATTTTGCCACTAATTAGAATGTGGTTTGGTTTCGAGCCTAAAATGTACCTATAAAATATGCATAATAAAATATAAATTGCATGTCCTAAATAATTATTAATGATTTATACATATGTGAACATTCCCCAAAAAGTATAAAGCATTGAGAAAATACAGGACACTGTCATTAAGAGCTAGACTAACAAAGCAGTAGGAAGTAGTGTGAATTTTGACATGGGCTTTATCTCTCACACCATTCACCCTGATGTCAACATTCCTTCTTCTCCCACTCAGCACCAGCCATGCCACATCAATGGGAGTGACCAGCTCTCAAGTTGGCATAAAGCAATCAATGCAAGCAGATTCTCTTGTCAAACTATTAGGTGAGGGATGAATACCCTATCACAAGGCATTCCTGAATTACAGTACCTGGTTTCGGGGTGCATACATGCTTTAATGTTCTAATGAGTGGGAAGACCTAGTGGCCTAAGGTGCTCTTACCAGGCACCTTGAGGTTAGCAATTTGAAGTCACTGCGTGTACCTCAGGAGAAAGATGCGGATTTCTTCTTCGATAAAGTGTTACAGTCTCAGAAATGCACAGGGATCATTCTACCCTGTCTTATAAGGTCACCAGGAGTCAGAATTGTTTTTGTTTAGTTTTTTGGTTTTGAATGAGAGTGAATACCGCAAGTATTTATTTCATAGAAGAGGGAGGAGAAGACCACTCCTGTTTTGGAGAGTTTTTTGTGCAGATGCGAGGCAGTCATTGTGGTACCATGAGAAAAACTCGCAGAAAAATATACCCAGGAGTATGAAACAAGTATATGAAACACCTGAATTACTCTGAGACTGCTTCACATGTGCCAACCACTTTTTGAAAATTCATTTTTATAACTGAAGCCATTTTTTTTTAGTTTCTGGGATTTTTAAAAATAATTTTATTAGGGCTCTT
>NW_022103928.1:4219261-4236404 GCF_000313985.2 Echinops telfairi | reverse complement strand
GGACAACAGAAAAGTGGGTGAAGGGAGATGTCTCACAGGCAAATATGACAAAATAATAATTTATAAATTATCAAGGGCTCATGAGGGAGGGGGTAGCGCAGAGGGAGGGGAAAAATGAGGACTAATGCCAGGGCCTTAAGTGGAGAGAAAATGTTTTGAGAGTGATGAGGGCAATGAATGTACAAATGTGCTTTACACAATTGATGTATATATGGATTGTGATAAGAGTTGTATGAGCCCCTAATAAAATGATTAAAAGGGAAAAAAAGAAAACTTTACAAGTTAAACACCACCCCCGCCCCCCAAAGAAAGACCCCAGGCACTATAGCTTTTGATAGCTGGGCACCATCAGCTTTCTTCACCACATTTGCTTATGAGCCCCTTTTGTCTTCAGTGATTGTGCTGGGAGGGTGAGCATCACAGAATGTCAGACTGTTAGAACAAAGTGTTCTTGTGCTGTTGGAGGGCTTGAGCAGAGGCCCAAAGTCCATACACTTTTCTCAATGTATTTCCATATAAATATATGTACATAGGCCAATACCTCTGTTTTTTATGAATTAATATGTTTACATAAGTGAGCACTTACGTTTATACGTCTCTATCCATAGCTTTGCTTCCTAGCTATCTTTCCTCTATTTCCTTTTAAATTCCTACTGTCCCACCACATTCTCAGCCTTCTTCTGCCAGTTAGTAATTTCTTTCAGCTACATTGCTATTGCTCCAACACCAACAGGATCTCTATGTCCTCCACATTGTTGATTTTAATTCCCTACTTATTCCATTATTCCACTGTCTATGGCCTTGTTTGAAAGCTTAGTCCAAAACAGCTTCAATTGCAGTGAGCAATTTTATAAACAAAATGTGGCATATCCATAAAATGAAGTATTATTCAGGCATAAAGAGAAATGAAGTTTTGATACAAGCTATAATATAATGAACCTTGGTAACATCATGATAAGGAAAAATTCAAGCACAAAAGAGATCTATTATATGATACCATGCACGTGACTTAACTAGAATCAGCACATGCATAAGGATAAATGTTTTATTAACTTTGAAGGTGAGGTGAGTGATTGTTAAGGGTCGCTGTTTTAAGGAGTGCTATTGGTACAATTGATAATGTGCTTCGCTGAAAACTAAAAGGTTTGTATTCAAGCCCACCATTGTACCTTGGGAGAAAGCTGTGACAGCCTGCACCCATAAAATCTGATTATGTTCAAAACCCATGTGGCAGTTCTGCTCTGCTTTTAGGGTCACCATGAGTTGGGATAAACTTGAAGTCAACGGATTTGGTTTGGTTTGGGTCTGAGTTTCTGTTTGGGGTAATATAAAGTTTATGGAAATGGATAGTGATGATGGTAGCACAGGAACAAGAGTGCAATTATGTCACTGAACTGTAAATTTAAGGATGGCTAAAATAATAAATCTGTGTATATGTGATACAAATATTTTACCACAAAAACAATTAAATAAACAAATACTGGTGAGTAAGTACAATCCAAATTTAGCATCAAATTTAGCATCCACTTTAACACAATGTAAATTTAGAATATGGGCTTGTTTTTCTATGGAAGGAAGACCTGTGAGGAAATAGTACCTGGCAGTCATACAAGAACCCATGGTAATAGTATCTTTGTAATTTTTTACATGAACTTCCAAAAGCACCCAAGTGACTTACTCATCAGATGTGAAAATATAGAGAATCACAGTCTATCTACAGTCCACTGACTACATTTCAATCACGTGGTTTAACACAATGGCAAAAGAAACTGGGAAAAGTAGTTTAAGTTTATCCCAAGGAGAAAGTGTAAGTTGGTTAGATGACCAACTAGCCTCACCCATATAGGGGCTATGTATTTTGGCTTGTGGCTTTGGGTCAGAAATGGTTTATTCAGCATACTCCAGTATGTACCAGAATCAGGCAGTCATGATCAAATAATGAAAGTAAACATTCATAATATAATATAGAACATCAACGAATGGGTCCATCCAGAGAATGCATTTAGACTAAAGTAGAGGGGCATTGTTCAGCCAGTCAACTGGAATTTAAATTTAGCATTTTCAGATCACTTTAGTTTCAAGACAAATTAGAAATCTTGATTCCATTGCAATCCTTTGATTTGTAGATATGAAATTTTTCATTTTTAAACAATGAGAAAATCCTAAAAATTAATTTCTGTAAGCCATCTCCATTTGCTAGACATCAGTTTACAGATAGGAACTGGAAATACCGGGAATCCAGGGCAGATGAGCCCTACAGGACCAGCGGTGTGAGTGGCGATACACGGAGGGTAGAGGGAGAGTGGGTAGGAAAGAGGGAACCGATTACAAGGAACTATATGTGACCTCCTCCCTGGGGGACGGACAACAGAAAAGTTGGTGAAGGGAGACGTCGGACAGGGAAAGATATTACAAAATAACAATTTATAAATTATCAAGAGCTCATAAGGGAGGGGGAGCAGGGAGGGAGGGGAAAAATGAGGAGGTTTAAATGGAGAGGAAATGTTTTGAGAATGATGAGGGCAATGAATGTACAAATGTACTTTACATAATTGATGTGTGTATGGATTGTGATAAGAGTTGTATGGGCCCCTAATAAAATGATTAAAAAATAAATAACGAAAAGAAAAAAAATGGAAGTAATCTAGATTTCAAATCTTGCTAAATTTTCATTTATTTTAACAAATTAAATAAGATAAACTTTTAAGTATTTTTCCCACACTTTTGGGGGATCATCATACATGTTCCATATTTTGGAAACAACATATCTCCTTTTATAACAAAAGTATTTCTTTAGAGATTTTTGTTTCTACTATCTATCTTGTAATGGATCATTGTACTAGGCAGGAAATGGAGTTAGTCTGAAGCAACTAGACCATCTGTGTTGCCTGTCAGTTGATTTTTCTTAACAGTTTAAAGCAACCTTTGCAATATTATCTGAGGCCATTTTCTTCCACAGGTAGAATAACTGATGCCCAACCCAAACTTTTGATACCACAACTATTCTAAAAGTATTTTCTGTTTCATTCCTTCCTTCATTTTACCACAAATGTTAGGTGCATGTTTCCCCCTACTTGCAGAGATCTACCTCTGATGTGAAAAGTAAACAATTCCAGGAATCATATGTTTTATAAGTTAACTAGAGAACCGGAGATACATGTGTATCTAGAATCTTCATGAAGTGGAGTGGGTAGCTAAATGCCCACTCAAAATATTGCATTCAGACTTGGAAGGGTATTTCTTGAATGATTTCATTTATATATGATCTAATTTTTTTCCCTAAAAAATGGTTTTCACATTCATCTATCTATTGTGGAATTTTGCATTGGATAGGTTCTTTCTTCAATTTCTGAATTCAATTGAATCTAGAAGTATTTAAAGAAACCACATGCTCAGCAACAGCGAGAGGCTGTCATTAGCTGCTGCCCCTTGGGCATATTACAGACTTGATTATAAAAGGAGAGTAATCAGAAAGTCTAAGAAAATACTGTCATATCAGCTGATGTTTGAATTAGAGAGTTGCGAGAAATGCATGAAGTATTTAAGTACAGAAGTGTTGAGGTCACTGAAATCTATGTGAATGTTTAATAATGATTGTTCAAGGACCACAACTAATAATTATTCAAAGCATTAAAGAACACTTACTTTTACATATGTCTTCTGTTTAACTAAAGAAGTATCCTTAAAGTCTTAAGTTCATGTCTGCTGTTGTTTTAAAGTAAAAGCTTTATGGAGATACGATTTATAAACTATAAAACTCACCTATTTAGAGTGTGGGATTCAATGATTTTTAATTTACAGTTATGTAACCATCACTACAAGTTTAGATCATTTTCATCGCCCCCCCACCAAAAATAAACACTGTATTTAATAGCAATCACTCCCTTTTTTACCCCCCCGGCTCAACACTAGTCCACTTCAAATGAACTGTGGTGGCATAGTGGATTAGGTGTTGGGGTGATAATTACAAGGTCCATTGTTCAAATCCACCTACCTCTTTAGGGGAGATACAGGAGCGGAGCCCTTTTGTTGCCATAAAGATTTGCAGCTTTGGAAGCCTATTAAGGGCAGTTCTCTTCTGTCTAAAGGGCCCCTGGGAATCAGATTCAACTTGATGGCAGTGATCTCAAATTTGGTTTTGGGATCTACCTCGTGTTACTGTAGTTTCTGTCTTGATACATTAGCCTCTTCTGGGCATTTTACACAAATGGCATCTTACAATACGTGGTTCACTTAGTGTAATGTTTCAAGGTTCATCCATCTGCACTTTGTTCATTTATATACTGTGTTATATTTATCCATCTATTAATTGATGGACATTTATATTTCTCCACTTGTCCACTTGGTTACTATGAATAATGCTGCTACCAAAATTTTTGTCCAAGTTTCTGTTGAACGTTTGCTTGCTTTGCTCTTGGGCAAAGCAGTTAGGAGTGGAATGGCTGTGTCAGGTGGTAGCTTTATGTTGTCATTGAGCAATTGAATGATTTCGAGAGTAGCTGAATCATTTTATAGTTCAACCAGCAGCAGACAGGAATTTAAATTCGCCACATCTTCACCAATATTTGTTATCATCTATCTTCTTATTATTATAACAAACACTAATGAATGAGAATTGCTATCTCATTTTAGTTTTGATGTGGTGAGAAGTAACGTGCCCGAGCTAACAGATTTCTCTTTTAAGACTTTACCGCTAATCAGTAAAAATAGAGAAAATTAAATAGCTTCATATTAAAGGCAAAATGTTCAATGCAGATCTGTGTTAATAGTATCAATCAGAAAGAAAAGATGAATGAAAGATGACGGATTTTATTATTATTACAATAGATCTAATATCAAATTTCCAAATAGAATGCCATATCTGTTTTTTTTTCTACATGTAAAATAAACCGACAGAAATTTTTATGTTAATTCTGCTTTTGATGAGACCATAAAGACCCTCGTAAATATACTTCTATTACTTTACTACTTAGCTTAGCAATGACTTCTGATCTCATAAAAAATCAAAAAGTCTTTTGAAATGTCCTTAAGACCCTAAATGAACCTTACAACCTCTTCTTATCATTTGCTGTCACTTGGCTTTTTAAAAAATTCTGTTCATTGCTGTATCCTCTATAAGCCGTGATGTGCATGGTAGGCTCACAATCAATGTTTGCTGAAAGTCATACGGAAGGAGGTTGATTGTCATGACAGAAAATGATCTCTGCCACAATGGAGTGGAACACTGTTATCGAAAAGGGAGTGCAAGAATGAAAGTGTAAGTGAAGGAACCATCAGGGGAACTCCGAAATAAAGTAGCTCCCAGGCTTCAGTTTGTCATCTGGATCTGGGGCCATACAGAAGGGGAAAATAGGTGGCCGCCCCCAACAGTCCGAGATGTTTTATTATTATCTGTCAAATGACTCAAAGCATTGTAAGGAAACAGAGGGTATCTAAAGCAACTCTTCTGGATGCAGGGCCTAAAATGTGCGCCGTTTCATTTCCAGCAGCTTTGTTGCAGGTAAACCCTCTGAGGGAAATTAAGGCCGAGGTTGTAATGAGCTCAGAGGGCTTCCAGGTGGATGAAGGAAAAAGGCATGACCGTGAGACAGCAGTGTTCCACAGCAAGCGATTGATTAGGCCAAACGCATTGATAGTAGTGTCGAGGGGCCTGGGACAATCATCACAGTGGCCAGGCTTCCAGAAACAAAGGGAACAGGACCTGTCAGAGGAGGAGGACATGGAAACTTCAGGGTGGAAGAGAAGGATAGGAGAGCTTACATACGCTCCCTGCTGTCCTTCTTCAGCGAGACGGGTAGTCTTGGTCAGAGAGCTCGGAAGGACAGTCACAAGGAGTCCTTATAACTACAGGATTGTCTTTTGCTGATGGCTGTCAGATGTTGGACATAGATTCATGGAGTAGACAACTGGTGTTATCAATTCCATTCTATACCCTCCTTCCTTCTGACATATTGTCCACTTGGGCAGGCTATGTTTTTTAGTATTATATACTTATTCTCATTTTTAGTGATCTGATATAATGACTCTACATATTGTAACCCATAACCTCTATGATTTTAATGATGCAGGATACAGTCTACAGTATTTGGCTTGCATCAATTTCTTTTGAGATACAAATCAGATTACCAGCAAGCAGAAACCACCGGGATCTACCACTGTCAAGAAAGAAGAACTGGAAGCAGAACATGCCCTTTGGACTTGCGGTTCCTGGTCTTGGAACCTTCTAAACCCAGGGGAACACTGGTGACAAGACACATGGAAATGTTGAAGAATGCAGATCCCACGAAAGTTGAAAGGAGTCACGGATCGTTGCTCTAAGGTCCACAGAAGAAGTTTTCCCATAGATCTCACACCTTGGATTCAGACTTCTGGACTCTTAGAAGTCTAGAACTGAGAAAATGAATTTCTGCTAATTAAAGTCATCACAAGTGCATGCTTATTCATTTGTTTTTAAAAATGGCAAAAACAGTTGGATGCATGAATATGTGAGTTTAACACTAGTGAAAATTTTTGAGGTTTATGGGATTCAAGTAACTATGAAGAAGTAAACAGGCTGGGGCCAATAGAGAGGCCAGTTTGGCTTATTAATAGAACAAGGTAGAGAGAAGAGGACAGAGAGCAGAGTGTCAGCCATTACTTCCTTCTAGGTGTAACACAAATTATCTTTATTTATTTAGGTAAAGGTGAACATTTTTTATTGGGCTGGCATAAAAAGTGGTCACCTTTAACAATATTTCCTTAAAGGCACTGAAAACAATAATCAATTACATGCATGCAGGTAGCAGCTACTTACCCAAGATCTGTCCTAAACACTTGACCTACATGACCGGCTTTATCTGCGCACTATTGCTGTGAGAATACTCAGCCAGGAAAGTGAGGCAGAGAACAACTTGCTCATGGTCACGTACATAGTAGAGGGCAGCACTGGACAACTTACAAAATTTCATGTGGTCTTGGGACAAGAATAGGAGTTAGGCTGACTCTTGCTGCCATCTTAATTATTTGTTGTAAAAATTCATTCTGGAATGATGGTATGGGTTTGCATGTACTTTCAAAGTATATGAAAGCTTTATACTAATTAAAGTAAAAGTCTAATTTAAACTTTATTAAGTTCCTTTATTTTTCTTATCTCAGAAGATAGCAAAGATATGTGTAATCTACGAGAGAAGATTACCAAAGTAACATAACCAAAAACCAAACAGTTAGCACTTTTTCTAACTTAATCGTAAAGCAACCTGAGAGTCAGAAGCGTGTGTGCATAAACGGCCCGCAAGAGCTGCACATACAATTCCTACTATCGATTGATTGGTAAGAGCTATTAAAAAGAGAAGGGGTTTGTTTTTCTTGCTAATTCATTTCTTAAATTGAACACTTCTTTTTACAATTACTTCCAAAATGAAGTCGCTTTAAACAGAGCTGAACACTTAAGCTATATATGTAGGATTGTATAAAAGTTATTACCTATATTAGCCACATAATTTAAAAAGAGAGACAAATCTAACTTCCTAATAATTCTATCTCACAGTGACCAAAGATTTTATACATATTTTATGATATTTTGTCATGGTATGATGTAGATACATATGCTTCTAAGGCCAAAGAAAGGTACATATAATTCAAATTATTTTAGGTTTTTGACATTATTGTCACAATTTATACCTATCTGATCAAATGTAAACCTGTCTGAAGTTTATACGATATTAGGGAGGGTATTCTTTGTGTCTCCACAGGGAAAGAGGGACCACACTTCAACCCTGTGTTCCGGGATGTGAATGCAGCCTGCTGGCATAGAGTGGAGAGCCAGTGGAGGGGTCTGAGGGCCCAGCCCCCATACCAGCTAAGTGGACATCCGCCCCTCCCCACAGAAGAATTTACTTGAGAGATCAGCACTGAAGCTACATCTAAGGGAGAGGGCATGCCTGATCAGAGCACAGGGGAGCAAGTGAAGGGAGAGGAAGAGAGAGTGGAGCACATCCTGGCCCACCAGGTCTGGAGGACAATCTCCCCTCTTCAGAGCAGCCAATGAATGCACAGAATAGACCATAGGGCTGGTCCCACTATGAGACACGACGTCCCTCACTGACCCATGGCCCTACAGGGGACAACACTGGAGACTCAGTGTTGGGATTGGCTCTGTCTGACCCCACCACACTGAGGCAAAACACTAAGGGTGTGCAGCAGAGCAGCAGGGGGAGCAGAGCAGGGAAGCCCCAAGGGAGAGCAAAGGATAGACTTTGGGGCCAGAGTATGGCACCCCATCTGACTCGACTGGAGGACACTCCTAGAGGTCAACAAACAGACCTTGAATATTTACAGCTTCTTCCTGTAAAAAAAATTATTTATTTTCATAATTGGATTTTTGTTGTTACCATTGTATTTTCTTTTGTTGCTTTGTCTTTCTATGTCTTTTTTTTTTTTTGACCATACCATTCTTGATTTTGAAACCATGCAGTGTTCCCTTGTTCTGTTTGCACAACTGACTCTTGATTCATGTACAGGCTCTGCATTAATACGATGAAATATTATAGCATGTCCATTATTCTCAAAGATATCCATAGTTTTTAAGTTACACATTACAATTTGTTATGATACACTTGTCTGTCAGTTCATAGTACTGTGATGGTTTGCATGTTGCTGGGATGCTGGAAGCTCTGTCACTGGTATTTAAAGTACTAGCAGGGTCACCCAAAGTGAACAGGTTTCAGCAGAGTTTCCATATTAACAACAAACTACAAAGAAGGAATAGGTTGTGCTCTGTTGAGGAAATAGCTACTGCACATCTTATGAATAGCAGAGAAACTTCGCCAGGTGTTGAAAACTTCATGAACAATATCAAAATATTTTCAGAGAGATGGAATAAAGGCTCATGAGGCATGACTTAAAATGAGAAGAAACAGCTGCAAACATCTATTATTAATTGGAATTTAGAATGGGAAAAGTATTCATCTAAGACAATTGAAAGTCATGAAAAATGTAATTAACCCCCAAAAGATAGCTGTACTAGGCATGAATGAGTGGAAATAGACTGACATTGCGCATTTTGAATCAGACAATAATATGGTCTCCGATGTCAGAAATGACAAATCTGATCACATTCATCATCAAAAAACACATTTCAATCTACCCTGATGTATAATGATTAGGGAGAGGGATATGTAACTACCCCAAACAGCTAGGAAAGCCCATGCAATCCAGCAATACCTTGGCTGGGTATTAGACCCCAACCAAGTCAGAGACACAACACACACAGATGAATGCTCTCACAGTGATGAAACCACCAGACGCCTCGTGACATGGATGGACCAGAAAACCATGATGCTGAGCGAAGTCAGTAAGTCACAAAAGAACAACTATTGGATGAGACCATTGCTATAAGACTAGACACCCAGATAAAGGCGGACATCTGTTCTCAGGTCATGTAAACTTCTAATACCATTCCCAAGGAGTGAGGTATTGTGCCTCCTTAATGTTCATGATCCCTCGTATGTACCTTTAACTAATTTGACAGAGAAGGCCTCACCTCCGCTGGGCTCGGTTTCTCATTTGGGGAGGATAGCGAGAAGACAAATCAGTTCCTGGCATATATTATTCTATGATCACCTCAAATTAACAGACATTCCTACAAGGGTGCTTCAGGAACTTAACGGAAATTCCTGCCAGAGGTGAGGGGAGCTGAACTTTAACTCCTCTGTGGCAACTTTAAGGAACTGAAATTCTATGTTTTGTTTAGTTATTGTTGGTTTTTCATTTTTGTTATTTTGTATTATTTTGCTTTTTTGTGTTTTTCTTTATGTGAAATTGAGGCTAGATCAATGTACAGCGTCAGTAACTGGATTAAGAGAGTGGGGGGCTGTGGCAGGGGGAGGCTAATAAAGAGCACAGCAAGAAGAAACATTCTTGTGTTTCCTTGTGATGGTTCCACAATTCTTTAGCATGTCTTAAGGCTTTGAGTATGTGAATTATTGCCAATAAACCTGTTAAAAATCTATCTTGAGGTGCAATACCAACTTCGATAAGATAGTATTTGTTTGTATACAAGGAAGTCCAATCAATACCACAATTATTCAATATTATTCACCAGACACTAAAGCTAGTGATGAAGAAATGAAAGAATATTGTCATTGTCTTCAGTCTGAAATTTATCATAGATGCATTCAGGATGCATTGGTAACTCTTGGTGATTTGAATGCAAAAGTTGGGGAAAAATGAGAAAGCAACAATAGTTTCCACTTGAATTTCAACACCACAAGAACAGATTTAATGCATTGAACATTCATAATAGAAGAACATCATACACGAAGAAAGCAAAATATTTTTTAAAAGATCAAACTGGATCTCTAATGACTGAAGTTTAAACAGAAATTTGCTTAGTCATAGAGTAGCTAAGGCAAACGGAAGCAATAATGAAGTAAAATGAAAAGGCATTTTTCACTGTGTATTCAAGCACTATCCCAACGAGAAAGGATAAACAGGCATTCATATCTGTAGCTGGCCTAACCCTCACCTCTTACGATGAGGTGTTGCCTGCCAGACATAAACAAACACATTCATAGACTATCAATTGGGATGTTGACTTTAAGTGCCCACAGTGTGATAGAACAAAAGAAAGATTACTTCATGATCCATAATTGTATCTTCTAACCAGAATGTCAAATAAAGATATAATACAGCCCTAAAAATGGGAAAAGATCTCAATCACTCAGCTAAAAAAGGGGACTGATGACCAGTTTCTTATGTAATAACTATTCTAAAATTGAATTAAAAAAACACACTAAAAAAACCAACACACACACACACACACACACACACACACACACACTGAGTCGATGCAGACCCATAACCATCCTGGAGGACAGGGTGGAACTTCCCCTGTGATTTCCCGGACAGTGATTCTTTATGGCAGCAAAATTCCTCATCTTTCTCTGGACAAGCACCTGGTGGGTTCCACCTGCCGACCTTTCAGTCTGCAGTCCAGTGTGTAACTGCTCTACCACTAGGGCTCCTAAATGACTCTTACTAGCTCTACTTAATTTAGTCTACTTTTTAGATAAAATAACTGAAATGCCCTATCCTGAATTTTTCCATATTTTTTAAACAAGAACAAATTACTACTTCCTTAAATCTTCCCTTAAAACACCTAACAAAACTCCAACTCTTACTTTAAGTTTCTCCGCGCTCTCTCTTACCAAGAGCTCCCCCAATTCTTTTTGGCATATGGTCTCTCCTGGTGCAGCAAGCTCAATAAAGCTAATTTTGTCATTGAAGCCATAACCATATGGTTTCAGTGAGTAAATAGTGGTGTGAAGAAAATACAGACAAAGGTGATATGAAAGATCAGAATAAAGTGAAGAGTAACCCCACAAAATTGGGGAAGACATACTTCAGACTATTCACAGCAATGATCTTGAGTTAGGAGTGCACGGTAGAGGGAAAACTTGAAGGATGATTTGTACAAAGAAGACTGAGGAAAGCAGAGTGATAGAACATGAAGTTATAAAGACAGCCAAATCATGGGGTATTTTATGAATTATAGAACATAATTTAGACTTTATAGTATTATGAGTCGTCACTGAAATGTTGGAGGAGGGATGTAATGTAATGTGATATTCCTTTCAAAAGAGGCTGACCTTGTCTCTAAGAAGTAAGAAATACAAAAAGAAGTTGTAAGGCCAATGAGGAGCAAATTGTTGGAGTCTGAGTGAGAAAATACGGTGGCTTGGAAGGATGAGGATTTAATGAGGAGCCAGGAAATGCCTAATAGAGCACAAGCTATATACATATTACTAAGTGTAGATGCCTTCAAGGCTTGTGTTGACATTTCAATTATTATTTGTGAGAAATCATTCTGGAATGATTGTGAAGGTTTGCATGTGCATTCAAGATGTACTAAGGCTCAATACTAATTAAAGGAAAAGTCAATTAACTTAAAGTAAACAGAATGTTAACAGGTAAAGACAGTGTGTGGGAAAGAAGGAGCCAGAACAGAGACTTTTATATGGAAGAACAAAGGATCTATTAAAGCCAAGATCCAGAAGTTGGGTTATACTAGTAGCATCAACACCATCTAAGAATATATTGAAATTATATATTTTAAGATGTCACGCAGATTTCCTGAATCAGAGACCCTGTGAGTGAAAGCCATAAATCTCTGGGGGTTTTCTAAATCATTTTAGTAGGGGCTCATACAACTCTTATCACAATCCATAAGACATCAATTGTGTAAAGCACATTTGTACATTCAATGCCCTCATCATTCTCAAAACATTTGCTCTCCACTTAAGCCCCTGGCATCAGCTCCTCATCACCCCCCCTCCATCCCCCCTCCCCCCTCCCTCATGACCCCTTGCGTTTTTCATGTCTTACACTGCCCAATGTCTCCTTTCACCCACTTCTCTGTTTTAGCAAGTTCTGCAGGTGTTTTCGATACATATCATTTGAGAACTAATATCTGAACTGTTTGAGAACATCCATAAAACGTGGATGAGGTAATCTCGTGAATTTGGTAGTTCATAGAGAAGTCATGAGAGTTTTATAAGGGGAAGAATTAGCTACAGTGGAAATTCAAGAACACTAAACAGAGAGGGCAGTGGCTTTCCAGTGTTGAATTCTTGTATTCCATTCAGGAAACAAGGTTTGATTGCTGGCTAGTGCACTTCAGGTGCAGCACCACTCATCTACAAGTTGGGGTTTGTGTAGCTGTGATACTGTTTCAGTGGTATGGGCCGAATAAAAGAGACTAGGAAGAAAGACCTGGAAATCTGTAAATTAGCCAAAGAAAACTGTATGGATCACAATAATATAATCTTTTTGCTCATAGAGTAACCATGATTCAGAGGCCAGTTTGAAAGCAACTAATGACCACCAAGGTCAACAGCAGTGAAGGCTGAAATCTCACCTACACGAGAGTGAAAATCAGTGTGAATTTAGAGACCATCATCATGATATTATTGTAGAACAAGTAAGACGAATCTGAGAGCCATTGTTCAAGGAAATATGTAAGACTTGGGGAAGCATTTGACCTACAAACAGGATAAGAAAAAGAATTAGAGAATGTCTCCAATTATTATTCTTTGGCTTTCATGAAGGGTCAAGATTCCATTAAGTGACAGAGAGAGGAGAGTAGGCAGAGTGATTGCCAGGGAGCAGAAGGTGGGCTTGCATTTGAATTGAGCTACTTTCCTATCACCTAATTTTTCCCTCCACAAGCTGTAAGCTTTCAGAGGGTAGAGATTTCCATGACATTATTTAAATTGGTTCACAAAGGACAACATACTAAGAGCAAACAAACAAACAAAAAAACACACAAATCAAATCCCTTTTCCACCCATTCAATTAGAACTCACGGCAATCCCATGGGTTACAGAGCAGAACTGCTCAATAGTTTTATTTTCCATAATATTTATGGAAGTGGATAGCCAGACCTTTGTTCCCGGGAGTCACTGGCTGGATTTGATCCGCAAACAGTGAGGTTAGCAGAATAATGCAACCATTTTGTGACACCCAGGAGGTCCATCTGCCTAACCTAGGCACAAACACACTACCATTTTATCAATTTGCAATGAGTCACTGTTGACTTAACAGGCAACCTCAACTCTCGCCCACAGAGTCATTGGTGACTTTGAACTGTTGACTTCATGGTTAGCAGCCTAATGCCTGACCCACAGGACCTATAGAGCACTATTTTGTAGAGGGGCCCTGGTGGTGTAGTGGTTACCCTTTGTACTGCGATCCCCATGGTTGGTAGTTTGAAACTCACAGGACCTCTGAAGGCGAAAGATGAGGCCTTTTACTTCCATAAACAGTGACAGTCGGAGAAACCCACAGGGAGTCTCTGGTTCAGCATTGACTCGATGGCAGTGAGAGTTTTGAGAAGTACATGGTAGAACCTGTTTAGTACATTTAAGTCACGGGGAGCAAAAAGGGTTAATGCACTTGACTGTGAAACAGAAGGTTACACACAGAGGATCATCTTCGATTGAAGTTGATTCCATGTTGTTTTTAAGTACGGGTTAGTTGGTTGTGCCTTGTGACTCACAGTGACCCTGTGTAAGACAGAAACCCAGCCATGTCCTGGGCCATCGTCACAATTGTTGCTATGTTAGAGCTCATTGCTGCAGCCACCGTATTCATCCATCTTCTTGAGGGTCTTCTTTTTCTTTTTGCTGCCCTGTTACTTTAACAAGCATGATGCCCTTCCAGGGACTGGCCTCTCTCCTGATAACATCTCCACAATTCGTGAGATCAAGTCTTGCCATCCTTGATTCTAAAAGGAGCATTTGGGTTTTATTCCTTCCAAGACTGATTGGTTTGTTCTTCTGGCAGGACATGGTACTCTCGGTATTCTTTGCTAGCAACTTAATTCAAATGCATCGATTCTTCTGGGACTTTCCCTGTTCATCACCCAATGTTCAACTGCATAAATGGCGATTGAAAATAGTATATCTTATGGTCCAGGCATGTTCTTTAGTATTTTAAATAGGTATTTTGCATTAGATTTTCAATGCAATCTGTAGTTTGATTTCTTAACGGCTGTTTCCATGCACATTGTCAATCCAAGTAAAATGAAAATCTTGATACTGTACATGCTTTAATAACTTATATACGGTGGGTGTGATATTCAAATGTTGGAGATTGGTTGGGTCGAGGATAACAAGTGAAAAGTCACCCACCTAGGACTTCTTGCTGTCACAGGGGAAGAGACCTAGGGTGATGTTGAGTTTAGCTGAGAAAAGAGTAGAAGTGAAGTGGGGGGCTTATGCAGAAGAGCAACAAGAGAATGCACAAAGGAAATACAAGACAGGCAGAGAAGTAGGAAGAAATCCAGAATAATAGTTTGCCACTAGATGAGTGAGCCTTTCAAAAATGGGATAGCTTTAAAGTTTGGAACACATTTAACTAGGAAGGAAAATGGGACTAGGCTGTTGGCATTCGATAATTTGGGATCATTAATAATCATTCACAATAGAGTTTCAGAACAAATGCTATTTAAGGGGAGTACAAAGGATGTAGTTAGTAATAAGAGCCAGAACTGAGAAATATACTGTAATAGCTGATGCGAGAGTGAATTCGTAAAACTAAAATAATTCTGAGCCTACTTACTGCAGAAAAGAGGGATTTAGGGGAAAAAAAGAAGGTTTCTTAAGGGCTTCTATATAAATCATGCCTTTGTGAGAATCGTTTGCCTGGAATAAGTAACATTAATCTGGAAACCTTTTGAAAATTTTATTGACAGCGTGGCATTTAGAAATAAGGTTTAATATTCAGAAAATGTTTCAAATGGTAGCAAGCCACTTCAGAGTACCTGGTGTCTGATGGAATCAAATCTTCTAACGTTTAATTATAAAAATGCTTTTAAAACCTTAAAAATGTCTCGGTCGGGTGAGTACACCATGATAAACATTTATCGATATTATGAAACTTTCCAGCTACAGGTAAATATTTTGCTCAAAATTATCTTCAGTTTTTCTGAGGTGAGTTCAGGATATCTTTGAACTTAGTACTTTTCAAAGTAAATCTATAGATAGATAGCTAATACAGTCCTTAAAATGACTCAGAAGTTGTTCATTCATCTGTTCATTTCCCTCTCACTTGTTTTTCTTTTCCATTATCAACAGTAAATAAATAAATTAATTAGTAATATTTGGAAAAGTTATTCTTTTCAAAAAAGTTATTACTTTAAAATTTTTACAGGTTCAATATAGGGTACAATACTTGACAATATTTCAAATTTGAGCACAAAACCTGGGGAAATAGACTAAAACTTATTATTCCCAGAGTATTACTAAAATGCACTAATTAGTAATTTTTAGGTTCTTATCATTGAACGGGCTCTCTGAGAAGTGCAAAGAGGTATATGTTCAACTATTGGTCTAAAGGTTGGTGGTAGGAATTAACCTTAGTGTCTCAGAAGACAGGTCTGAAGGTCCGCCTTCTGAAAGGGCACAAGCTGGAAAATTTTTGCAACAGTTTTACTATGTAATATTTATAGTCTTCCTTGGGGAATTGACTTGATAGCAACTAATAACAACAATATAATTGGAAAGTTTCCTATAATTCTGCTGTTCTTTGTGATAAATAGAAAATAATTATCAGGGCACTTTCATTGTTTGGACTGGGCTCTTGCTTTGCAAAATGAGTGCTGGTGATGCAGCGGTTAAGTGCTTGGCGAATGACCTTGATGACAGTGGGCTTGGGGTGTATTACAAATCTCCATGGAGTATTGTTCAAACCAGTTTTTGTGACCCCTGCTCTCTGGAAGTGTGCAATGTGTACCTCCTATAGCTACAGGTTTTGCATGAGCATTTTACTTGAAATAATCTATTTTCCCATAACCTATAATCTTTTCATCTGAAACGCTTTATGAATGAGATAGGACTGACTTCAGCTGGGTCATGAAGGATAGATTAGAAACATTCAATATCAGAAAATATTACCTGGAGAAAAAAAAGGAAAGAACTAATTAAAGTCCTAGGTACTCTGAAATAAGCACCATTCTATGGGGGGGGGGGAGCAAAAAGAATGTGCCTTTATTCTTCCCTCCTCTGTGAATATTTTCTTGTCTCCTTCTGAAGAGTGACGGCAACAATGATTTATCAGCTTAGATATGCAAGAGCAGAACAAAAAGTATGTGTAATATGCTTTCATTGTAAAAATGCCCTGATTTATCCCAACCAGGCTTGTGTAAATGTGTCAATGGACGGCTGCAGACCAGGTTGCTCAGGGTGACCCCTGAGTCAGCTTCACGAGGTGTCCTTCACCAAAGCTCCAATCAAACAAAATAATTCATCAAGCGGTGACCATTTGGGAGGATTCTAGGGATAATATAAACAGATTCACCTGAGGGATTCAGGATTTTCACTGGGGCTTGTTAGGAAGGGGGTTTAAGTAAAGTTAAACTGCATTGTCGAGGAAAAGCCCAGGAAACTGCACTGAGACATTTCTCCACTCATCACAACCATGAATCTACTCATTCTTTGAGGGTCGCAATAATTACTCAGCCTTATCCCATCCAAATGACAGCCTTGATCTTGTCCTTTCAGACTTCATTTTGTTCTCCAAACTTAAAGAACATTGAAAAAGAAAACAATTTGAGTTGTTTTCAAATCTCCATGGCCACACTGCCCATATGCACTTTGATATGGTA
>NW_022103928.1:4216274-4218154 GCF_000313985.2 Echinops telfairi | reverse complement strand
AGTATTTCCAATAGATCACCTAAATTCATAGGTAACATCCTGGCCATGGACAACTCTATTGTTGGTAGAGAATTAACGAATACTTCCTGTCTTTTGTAACAAGCTGCCTTATGAACCCAATTTCAATCCTCAGTTCACAGTCCCCCTGACAACCAAAGTGCCCGAAGACCTCCCTTCCCATCTGGAGACGTTGGCTTCTCTCATTATCTCTAATTGCTTGGACTACTGCAAGTTTCATGCATAAAATATGATCTGTTTTTCATCACACCCTCTTATAAATTTATATTATTGTTTCAGGGGTTTTTCATGATTTCAAAGCTTATGTCTATTTTAGATAATTTTGTAGCTAAGTAATGATTTTGTTCTGCCCTTTTGAAAACATTTGCATATCACATCAACTCCTTCTAAAGCAGTTTAATTTCTTTTCTCTGAAGTAAACAATTCAGTACAGAAAAGAGAAAAATATACACAGTGGAGCTAAGCCTTTTTGGTTTAATATCTTCTGCTCTTTTCTCTAGGCATAGACTGTCTTAAAAATTAAACCTACGCTCTATGTCCTAGAATTAACTTGCTTTCTCCCCCATCCCCCACCACTTCCAGTATAATTATCATATATTTTATAAATACCACATTGAAAATAGTGTTTGTTCCGTTATAACTCCCACACTTGTATCTTCTTTAGGATAGGTCCCTTCCATTGAACTTGATTTTCAGAGTTTCATTATAAATTAGCCAATCACCTGCCTCTTTAGTGCTCCATACTGAGAATGCCTGCTTCACTGTGGATATGACTGCTAAGACTTGGTACTTTTGCTATTGGTACTCTCTCATTGACTTAATGTACATTTATATGATTACCAGTGAAAATAAATACTTTTTTTATTTTCACTTATTGGTCATCTTATTTTTAGTCTTATTTTTATTACCTATTCATTTTACTACTCTCTTCTAAACATGTTTCTTACTAAGATGCAAGAACTCTTTGTGTACTGGACTTATTAATCTTTTATCTTATATATTTTAAATGTTTTCTTAACTTGTTGCTTTCCCTTTGATCTTATTTATAGTGTCTTCGAGTTACTATAAAATATCAAGCTAAACCAATGACTAGTTAATTGATTTTGACTTACGGAATCAGAGTAGAACTATCCTCTGTGGCTTTTCAATGGCTGATATTTTAGAAGTGGATCAATAGGCCTTTCTTCTGACATGTGTGTCTGGATAGATTTCAAATGCCAACCCTTTGGTTCATTAACAAGTACTTAACTTTGCTACCTAGCGATTCCAAGAGGGAAGCTTTCATGTTTATGGGAAAAAAAACTATCAATTTTTTAATGGAGCCCAATGTAAGTGCATACAGATCTTGTTTAGACTTGTCAGTGTTGGGGAAAGGTTTCTAAGTGTTGGTGTGGCAGGTACATAATCTACTATCAACTTGAGTGAAGAGGTGGAGTCTAGCTTGTCAATCAGGTCATAACCAATGAGGCCTCAGTGTGGGAAGGGCCTTCTCCTGAGTAATCTGGGAACTCCTGTCTTCTTCCCTGGAGGCAGGACACACTCTTCCTGGGAGAAATTCCTGTTGACAAGCCACATGGATCTATGCTGATGGAGCCAGAGCTGTGGAGCTGGAGGAGCTAAATGGAGACTCAGGCCAGCTCTGAGATGATATGGTTCCACTGCCATTGGATCCCCAAGACTGGATCCACCACTGGGCTGCGATCTTCCTGCATTCTGCATCATTGCATGTGTTGCTTGAGTCTGAAGAAGAATTTATAGACTGGTATCAGACATATGGGCTAATACCACACTTATGGACTTGATCTGAACTGGGGCAGGATGTTTTCTTAATATGCAATTACTCTTTGATATAAAAGCCTCTC
>NW_022103928.1:4212338-4213986 GCF_000313985.2 Echinops telfairi | reverse complement strand
TAGCTTGGTGGACGGATTAAACAGTCAGCATCTCTAAGAGCGCGCTCAACCATATGAATGGTTGTGTAGATGGTGCAGGACCAGTCAGTGTCTTGTTCGGGGGTAAACCGGTTCTTCACAAGTAGGAAGTGACTCCAAGGCCCCGAAGAACAACCAGACTGATGATGGCACGGGCGTCATTTTTCCTTCTGATTCTGAGCATCAGGACCCATGAGACTCTCTCACACTGGATGCATGTGCATATTTATTTCTCATAGATACATTCTTGTCCTACTTTCTCAATTTCATTTTAAAAATAAACATATTTATTTCAGGATTTCTCCTACTTGGTCCTAAGAAGTCGTTGATGAATAGCGAATCACTTCTCACTAGTGACAAGTATTTTTCATTTAGAGTATTTGTCACACATTCCTCAAGAAAAACGAAAGGTCTCAGACACGTCAACAAGCAGGGGATTCTGCACAATGAAGGAACATCAGGAACTTCTCTCCACTGTGCTTACTGCTGAGATGCCTCAGCTCCCTTCTATTCGCATCCATTCTGAAAGAGGAACAACCTTCTACACCGCCCCCCACCCCCCAGCTTGCTTTTCCTTACTGCTTAAGACTTACTCTCTACCTAAGGAAGGCACTTCTCCTTCTCCCCAGGATATGGGACTCTAGTCTGCTTTAGACAAAACTATGTAGAATCATTTTCATCTCAGGGAAATCTTTGAGGTGGCACGGATACCTCAGCTCACTGTTTGTTTCTTTGTCTTTGGGACACATACCTTTGAGGACAGTCATTCAAAAGTAGAATTCACTGGCTAACACTCTTAAAAATATTTGTATTGACATATATTTCACATATCATACAATTTATTCATTTAATCACATTAAGAAGATTTGTGCAATTATCACCACAGTCAGTTTCAGAATATTTTCTTCCCATACACGGTGTGAGTTCCCAACATCTCATTTTCCACTGCCATGCCCCTATCCAGTTATCATCTTTATAGATCTAACTATCCTGGATTTATTGTACAGAAAACCATACAAAACAAAACATAATCATACAAAGCAAACAAACACAACCCAACAACGACTAGACAAAAAGTATAAAAACTTCAATCGAAGAGAGAAAATATTAAAAAGGGAAACAACTTTAAAAGGGGATAAAATTATAAGGTATTGTATTTTAACCTAACCGCATCTGCCACAATCGACATTAAAATGCTCTCAGTCTGTTAAAAAGGCTGTTCATTATGGTCAGAGGCTGTTCACTGAATCTATGTGTGTGGACCCTGCAAATGGATTTTGGGCTTCCACTGTCAGCCACAGCCTTCTATAAACCAGGTATTCGGAATTTAAGCTCTGATACTATTCCGTCCTATGGATTTGGATTTTGTTGATAATCCTTTGTTCCCACAAGCTGGTGTGCTTCTTCCATGTGGACTTAGATGACTCCTCCCTTAGATGGCTGATTGTTTGAAGGAACTCTTTTTTTTTAACCTTTTCCCAACACCACTTTATTGGGAGTAAATGCAGATATCATAGCATTCCATAATTCAGTCACATCAAGCAGTATTGTACAGTTGCTGCCACAACTGGTTGCAAAACAATATTTTCCTTCTTGAACTCCTTGACACCAGCTCTCTTTAACCTCCCTC
>NW_022103928.1:4210001-4211777 GCF_000313985.2 Echinops telfairi | reverse complement strand
CCGAGAGAATGTCTCTCCTGCCTCCAAGGAAGAAAAACAGGAGTTCCCAGAATCCTCAGTGGAAGACCATGCTCACACAGAAGTCTCATTGTCTATACAATGATTGACAGGCTGCACTCCACTCCTCCACTCTTAATCCTCTCAAATTGACAAAGGATTATATAACTACCACACCTCCAATGACATAACACATCTTAGATAAACCCCAATATGAACAGACAAAAGACAAAAAATACTGAAAATGTTGAAGACTATATCAGGCCTAAAGCTTTTAAGGCCCTAGATAATATTCTTTCTGATAATCAGGCACCATTATTTTCTTCACCACACATATAGCACAATATCTTCAGGAAGGTGACCACTGAACAAGGTCATGTCATAAAAAACTAATTGTTCTTAGATTGGGGCTAGAATTGTGTGAGTCCCAAATCCATTGTATATCTATGGTTTATAGTTATTTATGGTTTATTTTAGAGACATCATTATCATTTTATGATAGAGAACATGAATCATCCCCTGGGTAACCTTATTGATAGTGTCATTGATTGGACCAATTGGTATAGAATTTAAAATATGGTTAAGAAAAGGAAATTACTTAGGCATAGGCTATCTTCAGAGTGCAATAAATAAATTATTGACATATACAGATTAAACTCTTAAGTGACTGGACACTACTTACACAAACAGGGGCGTTGGTGATAGGGAAAAACTTTGAATTTACAAAGGCAGAACCATGAAAGCAAGAAGGTCATTAAAATAGTAAATATGTGGTAGTGCCAGGCTACCACTCCCTGGGCACCCTCAAAGCGAGAGATCTTAACCAAAGTCCAATGGCTGCCAGTTCCATAATTGGGGGGATCACCATCTGTTTGTTCATGGTGTTTAGACCTTAAGTCCAAGGAAGTATGTTCCACAAATTTGCAGTAGGTGAGTTGGAAGTAAAAGAACAGTTCACTTCATGGGGCTTCCACATGGAATCCTTCTGATGGGGCCGATGAAGGATGTTGTTTGGCCCCAAAGGACAGAGTCTAAAGCTCCTAGTAGCCTCTAGCATATAACATGGGTCACCAAGGGCTGGATAGAAACTAGGTGAAGTGTGCAATTCAGAACATAGTACTAGGACTAGTCTCCCCTTGTGTTCTATATAGGAATTATCAGAGTTGTTTTCCTCACCAATGGAAATTTGATCCTCTCAGTTTACCCACCATCAGTAATATAATTGCTTTTTCCAAGACATGTGTGCCCCTCCCACATCTTGATTTGAATTTCCAGTAGGGTTAATTGTCCACTTATAGGCATGTCTGTTGATTTGGGGTGACCTTAGCATAATGTTGTATGGAAGCAATTGAATGCTTTTCTCTTTCTCTCCCTATCTTGAAAAACTGAAGTAAAGTCTCCTCTGTTGAAGTGGGTTTTAAGGGGTAGCTACAGAGGGGGTGACATATGGCTCATCAGAGCTAGGCAGGCTCTTTACCTTATTGCTTGGGAGCCTAGATAAGGACAGTGCATGACTTGAGAGCAGAAGCCTGCTCTCTTCTTGGTGTTTATTCTCATTGTCCTGGATTCATGCAATATTTGTGATTAACTGACTTAACCTAATGGTTTCCTCGTCCATGTCATGAGGTGTGTCATTGCTGGTGATCTCCTGAAGCAGACACTTCACGCAGTGTTAAGCAGGCACAACCCTCTGGAGACAAGGTCTCCACCTCTGTTTGTCCCCAGCCCGAAGGCCTCACATCACCTTCCCACATGTTGGAAGTCCCTGTCAAATGGTTA
>NW_022103928.1:4206775-4209380 GCF_000313985.2 Echinops telfairi | reverse complement strand
GGTCAATGTATTTTAGAGTCATTTAAACTGGAGTCCCTGGGTGGGTTCCTATGCTGGGAGTCCCAGCATAAATGTTAAGTACTTGGCTACCAATTGAAAGTTAGTGGTTCAAATCCAACTAGAGATGCCTTGGAAGAAAGAATTGACAATCTACTTCCAAAGGATTGCAGATATTGTGCGTACACATATGTTTGATACAAATGGATGTGTAAATTGTTATAAGAGCTTCAAGAGCCCCAAATAAATGGATCATTAAAACAAATAAATAAAAATAACACACACACACACACACAAGATCACAGACATTGAAAACATCATGGAAAGTAGTACCTTTCTGACACACATGGGGTCATGATGAGATAGCATCAACTTGATGGCAACTGGGGAAAAATAGTCTGATGCTAACTGGATTACTAAGTGGTATTCAGTATGTCCAAAACATTATCCAAGTTATCTAACTTGTGTACCACTGTGATGGAGAGATTCCTGCATCATTGTACGTCACAGCTCCTTTTGAGCTTTTTCCTGAATTGTACAAATTCATTCTAGAGCTCCAGATACATTGCCAATATAGGGGACTTTTGACTTTCTGTTTCTTACTCATAACCAAAATGCAAGTTATAGCATCATATATATCTCCATACATATATATTCACTTGAAAATATACATTAGAAACATGTTAATCTACATTATCTTTATGAGTCTTGCAGCACCACACCTAAATTTAGACAGGGACCTGATCCTGCTGATGATTCCTTTCCATCCTTCCCTGGTGATTTCCTTCTGGTAATGTTCATTTCTGTACTGTCAACAGCTTTACCAAGTTAACTTACCCTGGGGAGAAAGTTCATGTGGTTTATACTTTCAATATCAAGCATGAATTATTCATATCCATCACAGTAACTTATAAAGAAAGTGAAAGTATTCACTCAGAACATTCTCACAAGCATTATTTTAACATTTCCCCTATTAGAGTGTGCAATGGAAAAGTATACTATTTACTAACTAGTTGGCCATCTGAAAAAGTCCTTAGGCAAGCTCCCTAATGCCTACCTGTGTGCCACTGCGACCATTTTGAATACTGCTTTAAATTCTGACTAGGCTCAGAATATGTAACTAAGAAAAGGTTTCTGCAGACAATCAAAAGAGCTCAGCTTAAATTGTATGCAATTCTTCCAAGAGCTCATGTATCAGAAACATTTGTACTGCTCTGCTAACAAGCCAAATCAACCATAGTCAAGAAGAAGAGACAACCAAAGGGGAAATTAATGGCCCTTCTTGTCATTACTGAGCTAAAATTTTGTTCCCCAAAGGCACCTAGGTTTTGGAACATGAATCATACTTGGCAAGAAAGTAAAATTTCCTAATGTGTCTTTGGCTACGTAATGTTGAAGAACTAATCTGAAGAACAGTGGAGAAGAGTTGTTGAATGTAGAGTATTCTCCAAGAAGCATCAAAAGGAACTAGCCTTCTGTGTAAGCAGAATTGTCTTGGCAAAGAGGCATTTAACCTGAATTCTAGTTTGAATTACTCCTAAATTAAGTTGCCCTCTTGGTATGAAAAGTAGGCTGGACTTCTATTGCTCAACTGAAATATAAGAACATTGTCCCTTACCTCTCTTCCAGGCTTATTCCAGTTAGAAATATTATTGCCAAAAAAATGTCTTTATTAAATAGTCGCAAGAATAATGATCATTCACAATAGACAAATTTAATTTATTAAGCACTATGTTAAATCATTTCACATAGCTAATTCATTTACTCCTCAAAACAACCGTAACACTATCAGGCTTATCATAGCCCCATTTTATAGCAAGAAAATTTAGTCTTTGAAATTAGAAATTAGAACACAATAACATGTTAATAAGGAGAGCCATAAATAAAAGCTACTTAAAGTTAATATCAGATCTTTTAAATATTCCATAACTCATCTCTAATAATTAATAGTTTCAACATGTTATAACAAGCTGTAACACAGGGATGATACTTTGGGGCAAAATTAAAATATTTGAAGTTTTAGTCGATCTATAATGTTCTTTTATTTATTTTCCAATGTACGGTTTGACCTGGATGTATTTGGAAATACCTCCATTGGTGTTATTTCATAGCCTTTAGACTTGAAGGGCTCCAAGTGGGAAACAAATTTTTTAAGAACAAATAACTTCATCATCTCTTAAAACAATCACAATGAAAAGGCACTATGTGATATTCTAATAATTTTTTAACTTGACTTTTAATTTTAGGTGCATATTGGGATAGCCCTGCCTATTGTTGTTCAGAATACATAGAAGTTTCACATTTCAATCTGTATGAGAACTCCCGTGGGTTTCTAGTTCCTTCCAGATGTTCTGAGTTTTCATTTAGGAATCAGCATTCCTAGGATCTAGAAACTATAATCTTCACCAATCTCCCACAGGACTCCAGAGTAGATGATCTGGGAATAAAAAAATCCTTAGTCCAAACTTCTTCACTTTTACTTGTCCCTGCACAATTCCTATGTACACATCTTCAAGAGCACTGCTGAAAACCCTTTATTGAGATTTGATGCATTTGGAGTACATTTTGAAATTGTTAGCTTGGTCCTCAGGGCCTGTGCTTTTCTGGG
>NW_022103928.1:4205329-4206645 GCF_000313985.2 Echinops telfairi | reverse complement strand
ACAGCATTTAGCCCTAGAAATTAATCCACTATAGGTAGCTTGCAGTCCAGGAGACCCAATAACCCCTGCTACAGTGGGAATTAAATGACTAGGAATTGATTAATAAATGACAGGATTCTTAATGTTTGCCACTGCTTCTAATTCTGAAGCTCTGATAGTGCTGTTGGTTAAGGTTTGGGCTGTGAACTAAAAGGTATGTGGTTCAAACCCATTAGATGCTCCCCATGAGAAAGATGCAGTTGTCTCCTTTGGTAATGATTTATAGCCTCAGAAACTTTGAAAAACACTTCTGTTCTATACGACCAGCATAAAGTGGAATCGATTTGATTATTGGGTGATGGTAGTGCTTCTAATTTAGGACCAACTAGATGGTTTCCTTAACCAATCTCATAGATATTCCACTCTCAGGCAGCACACCTCCAGTTTCCCCATGCTAATAGCTCCCAAGCAGGTTAGATCAAGCCCTCTCTCTTTTCCACTATAAAGCTCTTCACTCCTTTGCCTGGTAATAGGGTACTGAACACTCTTTATTCTGACCACTCTCTAAGGCTGGTTCCTTAATACCTTGCAGGACTGACTAAAATATTAACTATTTTTAGAGCCACTCCCTGACCATCCTCACAAGAGAACCCTCTCTCTAGACCCTCTGTCTTATCATCCTGATTGATTAGATCCATCAGGCCCAGCTGTACCAATCACAGGACAAGAGCAAGACTTCCATTAGACAACGTTCTGTTTCTCCTCTATCTCTTGAAAAGCAAGTGTGGAAGGACAATTCACCTAACCCTGCAACCCACATCCAAACCTACTCTTTACAAGTACCTCCTGGCTACCATTAAAAGCTAGGTGTTTTTGCATGCTTGCAACTGCTCCAAACTAAGCCACAAACAAAGCCATCAATCTTCAAGTAGACTTACTCATGGCAACCTCACGTGTGTCAAAGGAGATCTGGGCACCACTATATGTTTCATGGCTGATCTTTCAGAAATGATCAGGCTTTTCTTCCAAGGCATCCTGGGAGAGATTTGAACCTTCAATCTTTTAATTAGCACCAACAGAGCAGGCTGACACTTTGACCACTGCAGACGCTCCCAATAGCTGAGCTAAGGGAGTTGTGTCAGGATAGCAATATGCTAGCTGGTGGTTTTGAGTAAAAATAAAATCAAACATCTATGCATCAGACATGTTGAATGTTGGAGTTCCCACACAGTTCCAGCTATGGCATTACACAAAGACAGTTTCATTTCTTAGGTGAAATATAGGTGGGCTATTTATTAGAAGACTGACAGCTTGATTAATGAATATTCTGCCATTCA
>NW_022103928.1:4196450-4203817 GCF_000313985.2 Echinops telfairi | reverse complement strand
AATTGAATGAACTGAAGAGAACAGTCAAGCCTCCAGGTGCAATTTTGAAAGATTCGATTGGAAAAATATTGGATGATGCAAAAAATTACAAAAGAAGATGGAAAGAATACACAGCATCAATAAACCCAAAGAACTATTTGACATTAAACCATTTTAAGAGGTAGTATATGATCAAGAACTAATGATACTGAAGGAAAAAGTCCAAGCTACATTTAAGGCATTAGCCAAAAACAAGACTTAAAGAATTGCTGGAATACCAATAGAAATGCTTCAACAAATTGATGAAGCACGCACTCCTCTATGCCAAGATATTTGGAAGACAGTTACCTTGCCTACTGAAAGAAAACCGTGTTTGTGGTCATTCCAAAGAAAAGCGATCCATTCTAATGGGTAAATTATAGAACAATAGCATAAATATCACATGCAAGTAAAATTTTTTTTGCTGAAAATCATTCAATAAGCATTGCATCAGCACATTGAGATGGAGTAGCCAGAAATTTAGTCTGGATTCAAATCTGGATTCCAAAGAGAACTTGGAACAAGGAATATCATTGCTGATGCCATATGGATCTTGGTTGAACGCAGGGAACACCAGAAATAAGTTTACCTGTGTTTTAATTACTGTACCAAGGCATTCAACTGTGTGGACCATAAGGAATAAAGGTTAGGGCCTGGAATTTCAGAACTGTCCATATTGCTTATGTGGAACCTGTACATGGATCAAGAAGCAGTTGTGTGAACAGAACAAGGGAATACCGCATCGTTCAAAATCAAGAAAAGTGTTTATCAAAGTTATAACCTCCCACCTTTCAAACTGCATACTGAGCAAATAATGAGAGAAGCTGTGTGATGGGGTGACTCCATGGTTAGAGGAAGGCTTATTACTCCCTATGGTCTGCAGATGGCACAACCTTGCTTGCTGAAAGTGAGGACTTGAAGCACTTGCTGTGGATGAAGATGAAGATTTCAGTCTCCACATAGTTTTAAACCAAATGTGAAGAAAACCGCAATCCTCACAATGAGACCAGCAGGTAACATCATGATAAACGGAGAAAAGATTGAAGTTTTCCAGGATTTCATCTTGTTTTGATCCACAATTAATGCTCAGGAAAGCAGGAGTCCAGAGATCAAAATTATAGCTAGAAAGGTCATACTAATTGACTGCATCTCACTTTTTCCATTCAGCATTATGATAGATTCCATTCCAAATCTAAAGCAGGAATTACTCTTTCCTTACTAACATTATAGCATTTTGCTCCATTTCCTATGTAGTTCGATTTAGTTCTTGATATATTCTGTATAGGAAACCTTTATCAGTTACACAGTTTCCAAAATGGGTTTCCCAATTTTTAGGTTGGGTCTTCACTCTTTTGATAATGTCTTTGATGCACACACGTTTTTCATTATTATGTAGTTCCATTTATTTTGTTTTTAGTGTCCCTGCTTTGTTGTTCTATCTAAGAATTCACTGGCTCCGCCTCATAGTGAATCTCTGTCCAACAGAGAAGGAAGCACTATCGGTCCTTGTCATCCTCAACAGTGCTATGTTTACACACATTGTTTCAGGGCTTCCAGTGTCAATTCACCTTGTCAAAGGTCGTCCTCTTCACTACCCTTATATTTTATCAAGCATGCTGTCCTTTTCCAGGGACCAGTCCCCAAGTGCATGTCATTGCTAAGGAACATCCTGGTTGTACTTCTTCTAAGATAGATGTGTTTGTTGTGCAGGCAGTCCATAGTCATTTCAACATTCCTTTCCCGGACCATAATTCAAGTGCCTCAATTCTTCTGCAGACTTCTTCATTCAATGTCCAAATGCACATGCAATAGAAAGATCGAAAATATCATGGTTTGGGGGGAATCCCCTTTGACCGTGGTTTAGCCTTACTATCAGACAGAGAGCATTGTAAAGTGGACTATAGTTAGGGTAAAATGTAATATCTTATTATTTGATCTCCTTTTTGAATACTTTTTAAGTTGCTTCCATTTAAAAAACAAAGTGAAGGAGAAGTACATGTGGATTAAGCTTCTGGTGAATTCCCTTTGACTCTAGACCAGGGAAGTGACTAGCCTTGTTATCATTCAGAGTGTATTGCAAAGTGGTTGATTTCAGACACAGTTAGGTTAATAGTTAATACCTTATGATTTGGTCTCCCTTTTGACCCCTTTTAAATTTGTTGTAATTTTAAAATATATTTTTTGGTCTCTTTATGATTGAGGTTTTACCTCTGTTTTACATTGTCATTGTAGTTTGGTGTGTTGTTGTTGTTGTTGTTTTATTTTTGTATATAAAATCCTGGATAGCTAAATCTATAGAGACAGTAACTGGATTAATGGTTTCTTGGAGATATGATAGGGGAGAGTTGCGGTTGGGGGAAAATGGGGAGCTAATAACAATGAGTACAAGAAAGAAGAAAATAGCCTAAATCTGATTGTGATGATTATTAAATAACTCTTCTTAATATGTGAACTGTTAAATTGTATGCCCCCAAAATTGCTTAAAAATAATGAATTTCTTTCCAATCAGTTTTTGAAGTCTTCTGGTATATGTGTTTGGGTGATAGCACCTAAAGTTTAATTTGATGGCAGTGAATCCTAGTCCCAGTAGTGATCCAATGCATTTTAAACTGGGAATAGTGAAATATATATTTACTTAATAAATACCCAAACAATGAAATTTATCATTATTTTAGTTTGGAAAAGCAAATACTAAAGTCAGCCCAGCTCTTGGTACTAGGTGTTTGGCGGCAGTGCCAGAGCAAGAGCTTGTGCATAACTGGGACTGCCAAGTCTTTTAGGGGAGCCCTTTTAGTGAGGAACATGGTGGCCAGCAAATATATATATGTATATGTATACCTTGTACATATACAAATACACACACACACTATGACTTGGCTACGGTGCATCTTAGTCCTCACCGTAGCTTGCTTGCATTTCAATACTTTAGTGGTCTTGGGCCGCAGATTTACTCTGTGAGAGGCATCCTTTGAGCTCCACACTGCTGTTTCCATGAGCATTGATTGTGGATCCAAGCCAGAATAAATCCTTGAAAGCATTTATTGAACATAGATGCATGGTTGGATTTCTTTACCTTCAACTCTATTTCACTTATCATATCAATTGCAAAGTTTTTTGTTTCTTACATTTATTTTACCTTTGGAATTTTTGTTCAAAACCATTTTAGTTAGAGCTAATAGAGATATCATGCCATCCCATAGTTCAATCACTTCAAACGTATTGTACAACTGCTGCCACAATCAGTTTCAACACATTTTCTTCCTTCTTGAATTCTTTGATATCAGTTCCTTTCCCCCACTTACCTCCTCCCCCACGGTATCGAGAACCCATATTCTACTTGTTGTCTCTATCATTTCATTAACCCTGGGGTTCATATATTGAAAAACAGAAAAACCCATAACGAATATTCAAGGAGGCTACCCACAATGACAACATACATCACAGATAAAAACCCCAATACAAACACAACCACCACCACCCAAAAAACCTAGAAACTTTTGACAAACAGATCAGGCCCAAATTGAATCAGAGTGGGGAATCAAGTGACAAGGTGTTAACCACTTAAGTTAGCTTTAGCCTTTTGATCTCCTCTAGTCATCTCTCCAATACGCTCTTGTAACCAGTGTATTTCCATCCGTCAATTATGATCAAAGGGAAATCACCAGAGGCGGATTTCCTGTGCAGATCCTGCAAACGCATCATGGGCTTCCGCTGTCATCCACAGCCTTCCACCAACCAGAATCTCACAATTCAAGTTTTGATGCTATTCCCTCCTTTGGCTTTGGATTATATAAATTACAAGCTTTGGGTCACGGATGTTGTGTGGACTACTATGTGGACTGAGGGGACAACTCACTTAGAAGGCTGCTGGTTTGGAAATCAACCCTTAAGAACCCAGACACTATTCTATGTGATAACCAGGCACCGTGTAAATTCTTTACCACATTTGGCACCCATATAGTCTGTTACTCCTTCAGCAGGGTGAGTATCGAGCAGGGCAATGTTGTAAGAACTAATTGTTCTTAAATTGGAGCTAGGGTTTAGTGTCAGCCTAAAATATATTCCTGGATCTGTTTACTTTATCTGCCTCTGGCTCCCCTTTGAGACCTCCTTGTTAACTTATGTTAGAGAATCTTATCAATTGTCTCCCTGGAGCATAAGGATCTTATGTTAATACTGTCATTTATGCACCTCTGGTCCTAATTAGTTATTTATTTATTTTTGAACACCATTGAGAGACCAGTGTACATATTACAATACTTGAATTATTCACAAAATAAACCCTTACGTGACCTGGCACTATTTACACAAACAATAGGAGTTGGTTGTCAAGGAAACTTTACAATAATATTGACTGACAATTTCAATCACAGATCTGCCAGAATTATATAGATCTTAATACAGTAAATAGGGCATTGGAGTACTATGTCAATGCTTGTCTGCCTACCGACAGTTCAATATTCTTCAAACACCATGAATTTTTTATCTTAAGTCCTCAGGTTACAGATGTGCTTGAGGTAGTGATTTGAGGAATTTCCACATTGGATTCCTCTAGTGTGGCCTTGGCAGCATGTTGTGCACTTGAAGTTCCAGGATTCAATGCCCAGTGTTCTAGGGCTCTTGGCTTAGTCCCCAGGATGTGTGCAGAAACTCATGTCAATGTGGCTTATTAAGTACATATTACCAGGCATACTCCCCCCTTAGGGTCCTTCAAGGTATTGTTAGTCTCTCAGCCCCCCTGGAAATTCATTCTCGCCTTTTTCTACCCACCATTATGTATTTGTCTTCTCCCAGACACGTCTGCTCCCCTGCCCCTCCCCTGACTTTACTTCCTGATCAGTATCCCTTCCCTCTGATTGGAATGTCTGCCTGTCTAGGTGGAAAGCACTGTAACTTTAGTATGTGCTGACTTGTAGGTTCTCCTACGTTGTCTCCATCGCCCCCTGTAGGGAAAGAGCAGTTGGTGTAAGACATGAAAAAAATATATATATAAATTATTAAGGGTTCATGAGGAAAGGAGAATAGGGGAGGGAGGAAAAAATGAGGAGGTGATACCAAGAGCTCAAGTAGAAAGAAAATGTTTTGAAAATGATGATGGCAACATGTGTACAAATGTGTTTGACACACTGTATATATGTATGTAAGAGCTATAAGAGCTCCCCAATAAACTGATTTAAAAAAAGAGAGAGGATTGGATTTCCCGATTCTGCAAACAAACAAAAAAAGCTGTTGGAATTTTGATACAATTTACAGATTATTTTGGATAGTGCTGGCATTTTAGCAATATTGTCTTTCTATCCATAAATTTAAACTAGTTTTGCATTATTGAGATCTTCTTTAATTTCTTTTAGGAATGCTCTATAGCTTTCAGCATACAAGTTTCTTGCTCTTACCATTCCAAGTAAATTTATTTACAGGAAATTATTTAAGTTAAGAAATTTAGGCTTTTTATATACATTTAAATAGTTATTTTCCCTACATTATTTTTCTCTCCAAAGCACACACCTATTTGAAGATATTATCCCTACCTCATATCTTTTTGATTATATGGTCAATTGGGATAAAATTACCAAAATTTTCTTTAAAAATTCACAGTACACAGGTATATTTGTGATTGTATAATAAAATTATATCTATATTTTATTCAGATACTCTAATATATATATATGTTTTGGGCAGTAGTCACATTGTGAGCTACTCAAAGAGCAGTTTTTATGACAGTTCCATTGAATTCTAAATGAACATGTGCTCTCCATTTACGTAATCCAGAATTATGCATATATCAATATATATATTCATAAATAAAACCCTGGTGGCACTGTGGTTTGGCACCAACTACTCTGAAGGAGAAATATGTGCATCTGCTTCCATAAACACGAGCCTGAAAACCCCTATTTCACAGCTTCACTCCATCCTCGGGGTTTCTCAGATCAAAATGATTTCATGGCCATGGGCTTAATTTTTTATTTTGCTTTTAATAAACATATTGTCTATTTATATAATTGCTATTTATGTTGTTTCTTCAGTTGATGTGTTAGGTAGGGACTTTAATAAAATAATGAAATCATACGATTTTGTGTTTTTGTCTACCTCATGTTTCTCTTATTGCTTTTGCATGATAAGTGTTAAATTAATGTATATAATGTTCCTAAGGCAGCTGTAATAAATTAACACAAGACTGGTGACTTAATACAGCAGATTTTTTTTCTATCAAAATTCTTTGTGTTGTAAATTCAAATTGAGGGTTTCAAATAGGGCCATTTTGCTTCTGAAAACTCTAAAAAGATCCTCCCTGTCTCTTCCAGCCTCTGGTCATCAGTTCACACTAGCATAATTTCAATATTTGTCTCCAGTGTCATTGGAATTCCTTGTGTATCTGTCGTTGTGCTTCTTCTCAGTTTTAAAAGGACATTAGTTGTGTAGGCTGGGTTTTCAAGAGACTCAAAACCAGTGAGACTCATATAGGATTAAGAAAGCGATTTTATTCAAGAAATAATTTTAGATCAAGAAGATATCCTAGCCCAGCCCAGCTCCAGTCCATGTATCTAATGCTAGCCAAAGCCCTCTTTGGATTCAGGTCTCTGCAGGGCAATGATGCACAAAGGTAAAGTGGGAAGCAGAGAGGTCACAGGCTAGTAGTTATAGTCTTGTGGATCCAAGGTCGGTGGTGACATGGCAGGTACCTACAGCTCCCAGGGACAGCAGTCCTTATGGCAACACCCCTGGGGGCAGACACAAAATCCCAGCAAGCAAGGAAGGAGAAGGACAAGAGAGAGAAAGTCCCAGTGCTTTTCTCTCTCTCTTTTTCTTAAAAAATCATTTCATTGGGGGCTCATACAACTCTTATCATAATCCATATCCATAATCCATAATCCATTGTGTCAAACACATTATACATATGTTGCCATCATCATTTTCAAAATATTTTCTTTCTACTTGAGCCCTTGGTATCAGGTTCTCTTTTTTAGCCCTCCCTCTGCTACCCTCCCAACCTCATGAATCCTTGATAATTTATAAATTTTTTTCATGTTTTACACTGTCCGATGTCTCCCTTCACCCACTTTCCCATTGTCCCATCTCCCTGGGAGGGGCTTATATGTAGATCCCTGTGATCAGTTCCCCTGTCTTCACCCACCTTCCCCTTCCCCTCCTGGCATGGCTATTCTCAATATTGGTCCTGAGGGTTTATCTGTCCTGGATTCCCTGTGTTTCCAGCTCTTATCTGTACCTGTGTACATGCTTTGGTCTAGCCAGATTTGTAAAGTAGAATTGGGGTCATGATAGTGGGGGGAGGAAGTATTAAAGAACTAGAAGAAAGTGGTGTGTTTCATCTGTGCTATACTGTTCCC
>NW_022103928.1:4193313-4194883 GCF_000313985.2 Echinops telfairi | reverse complement strand
ATGGATGTATGTGTGGCTTGTGATAAGAATTGTACAAGCCCATAATAAAATGATCTAATTATTTTTTTTAAAAAGGATTCCAATAAAAACAACAACAACAACAGAAAAAGAACCGTTCTCTATATTATCTCACAGTGACCCTGGGTAGATAGAGTACAACAGCCCCTGTGAATTTCTGAGGCTATAACTCTTTACAGGAGTAGAAAGCCCCATCTTTCTCCCATGGAGCCTCCAGTGCTTTTGAAATGATGACCTTTGGGTTAGCAGCCCGATGCTAACAACTATGCTAGTAGAGCTCCTTAGGTACCATTAAATTTGAATAAAATCTGACCACCACATCAGTCTTACTGGATTAGGGCCTAATTTTTATATGTCATTATGTTAACTAATTATATTGACAAAGACCCAATTTCTAAACATGATCACATTCACAGATTATTGGGCTTCAGATCTTCAACATATGTGTTTGAAGGACATAATTTATACCATACCATCATAGTCTTTGGTGCATGAATCTTTGTAAATCTTACAGGTATGTTGTGAAAGTTATCTCTTTTATTAATGTTTACTTCATAAAATAAATATTTATCTACCTCTGTATGTTTTATATGTATTTGAATATTGAGTATTAATCTGATTTAACTAGATGACTAAGACAGCAACAACTATTAATTATGGTTATATAACTTGTATTTGCATGTGTGTGACGATTTACCATTATTATCTTTATTCATAATTTAAATGTATTATGTTGGTATTTAGTTTAATAAAACTTGTTAGGAAGGAAAAACTGTGACACATTTTCTCTTTCTAAATATTTAACAATATATTAACATATTCATGTAAATATAATTTTTAACATAATGGCAATAGAAAAAATAATAGTAATGGTGAGTTCATTAAAAGGAAAATAGTTACTACTGGTTCATAAATTATTTTATTCGTGTCCTATGGACTTCTCTAAGGACAGAACTGAGCTTTTGGATGGTAGACTGTACCGTCTGCAAGCATTCTAGTGTATAATAGAATCTTCTTTTGTCTGATAATAAGGTCCTGGTAATTTCGGTGTTTGGGGGGCTCTATATAAAAGAGGAAATATTAAGTTACCAAAATAAATCTAATGTGTTACCTAAATAGAGTTAGTACACTCTTGTAACTAAACTGTACAAAAGGTACAGAGTCCTACGGTTTAATAATTCATAATAATTACAGCATGTAAGTTTTCCCTTTGTTTTGATTTTGATGTCCTTTTATACGATATGTTCAATGGGTTTTCTTTTTTCTTTCTTTGCTTGCCCCACCCGAAAGCTTGAATTCATCTGACCTTCTAAACATTGAAGTAGAATCTGGGCACTACGGTTTACAAGTGACCGTTTCTGTTTCCGTTGCCATTTTTCTTTCTGGGATATATGTTTCATTAATGATGTTAATTGTGTTCTTTGGTTAGGTTGGTATGATCAGTTTTGTGGCAATATGGTTGTAGATTTATCTGGTAGTGTTATCTGAGTTCTTATTCTCAATAGTTTATTGCTGTACCTTATAACTCAGTTCTGATCATTTTGGGTTTTTT
>NW_022103928.1:4189419-4192475 GCF_000313985.2 Echinops telfairi | reverse complement strand
GCAATGATGCTGAATGCAGGAAGATCACAGGCCAGTGGGTGGGAAGTCTTGTAGATCCAGTGGCGTTGTAAGCATCTCAGCCTTGGCAGGGGTCTCCAGATGGCTTCTCCAGGTCCAGGGCTGCATCAGGGTAGCTCCATGTGGCTTCTCCTCAGGGATGCCTCAAAGGGAGTCAGCCTTGTCAGTAGAGAGTCTCTAAGCAAGTGAGCTGAGAGAGTGTGTCTCCTGCCTCCCAGGAGGAAAAACAGCAGTTCCCAGAATTCTCAGGAGAAGACCATGCCCACACAGAGGTCTCCTCGGCTATCTCTGGATTGACAGGCTAGACTCTACCCCTATACTCTTAATCCTCAAATTGACACCAGATAATGTGACTACCACAGTAACCAACATCAGGATTCAAAGGCATCAATTCTCATCCACCCTGCCTTTTCACTGTTGAGATTTCACATGCATTTAAAGCAATTGGAAAGTCCATGGCTTGGGTTATGAACACCTTAGTCCTCAAAGTTCTCTCTTTGTTCTATAACACATTAAAGATGTCAATTGCAGAAGATTTGCCCAAGACAATGCATCATTTGATTTCTTGAATGCTACTTACATGTATGAGCATTGTCTGTGAATCCAGGTAAAATTAAATCCTCAACAACTTTTTCTCTATTTATCATGATGTTTCTTATTGGTCAATGTGAGGATTTTTGCTCTCTTTACCTTGAGCTGTAAGGCTGTATTCTTTGATTGCCATCAATAATTGCTTCAAGTACTCTTGAGTGCAGCATGGACATTTTCTTTCAACACCATCAGTGCTTGATCATATGCTAAGTGTTGAAGTGATGGGATACTAACCAATTCTTTATGGTACAGTGATTCTGCATATTCCTGTATTTTTCTTTCAATGCTACCTGAATCTTTCACAAGATCCTGCCTGGAGAGAATGGGAGAACAAGGTGGAACAAAACTCAATATAGAAGATCCCAGATTTACAGGTCAGATAGAGACTGGTGGGTCCCCAAGTCTCCCTTCAGTCACTCTTCAGCTCTGTAACTAACTCGACCCTGTGTCTCAATTTTAGTCAAAATATGAACATATCTGTAAGGGGAACAGTGGCATAGTGGTTATTTGTTGGGCTGCTAACCACAAGGTCAGCAGTTTGAAACCACCAGACACTTCTCAGGAGAAAGATGGACTTTCTACTCCCATAAAGAGTCAGTCTCAGAAACCACAAGGACATTTCTACTCTGCCCTGTAGGGGCACTTTGAATCAGAGGGTACTTGATGCAGTGAGAGAGTTTAAAAGGAAAACAATGTCACTAGTGAGGTACATATAATCTTAGAATAATTAACCATTTGAAACCAAAAGGACAGAAATTTCCCAAGGAACATTAAACACAGAGCAATGGAAACAGGAAACACAGGGTGGAGGTGGAATAGTTTTGGTATATTGAGAGGATTGTAGTGAATGAGGTGAAAGGAAATGTATATTCATTAATGCATGTATGACTAATGACTTGCCCTAAATCTTCACCAATTCACAATAAAATTAACAAGTTATAAAATAAGAGTTAAATTTCATTCTCTTCTGACATCCATTTTGTTCTTTCTTTCCTTTCTGTCTTTTTATTGACCCTTTCTTTTCTTCAAGAACCCCTGGTATTGCTGTGGGTTAGATGTTAAACTGCAGGGTTTGATTGACAGCCACCCCTGAATGATTGATACTCACCAGTCACTGCATACAAGAAAGGCGAGGCTCTCTGGCCTGTAAAAATTTATGGCCTCAGAAAACTTATATAGTCAGTGAGTCTGAAATTGATTGCAGTTGGTTTGGATTTTTATTTCTTCGTGCATATTTTTTATTTCATCCCACAATATGTGGTCATTAGTAAGATGATTTATACTCAAGGTAGTATTATGACTCTTGTGGCCTTAATTGAATTTTCTTCAGCTTCAACTTGAACTTTTATGTGAGCAATTAATGGTCTGTTCTACAGTTAGCACCTGGCCTTATTTTGACTGATTATATTGAGCTTCTCCAGTTTTACTTCCTGCAGATGTAGTCAAGCTGATTCCTGAGTATTCCATCTGGCAATGTTCCTGTGTATAGCCAGTTTGTTGAAAAAAGGGTATTTACAATGAAGAAATTCTTGGTGTTGCAAAATTCTAACAAGAGATCTCCAGTATAATTTACATCAACCAAGACCATATTTCTCAAGTGTCCTTATTTTTTTTCTCATTTCATATTCCAATTATCACTAATTATCCAAGCATTTTAATTACATGTCTCTTCAATTTCAGATTGAAGAAGTTGGTGGAATTACTCAATTTCTTCATCATTGGCCTTAGTAGTTGGTACATAAATTTAAATAATAGTTATATTTACTAGTTTTCCTTGTAGATTTATACCTCCTACCTACCACATATGGCATTGCACTTCTAGATAGATCTTGAAATGGTCTTTTTGATGTGACATAATTCTTCTTAAATTTGTCATCCAAATGGCCAATAAACCTATGAAAAAATGTTTCTGATTATTAGCCATAAGAGAAATGAAAATTAAAACAACTATGAGATACCACCTAACACCCTCAAAGATAGCCCAATTAAAAAAAAAAGCAACAAGTGTTGGAGGGGCTGTGGTGAGATAGAAACTCTCATCCACTGCTCGTGTACCTGGAGGTATGTACAGCCACTATGGAATTTGATTTGGCGATATATAAAACATGGAAATTGAGCTACCATATGACCCAGCAATCCCCCTACTGGGCATATACCCAGAAGAGGCAAGAAAAAAACCATGGCAAGACATCTGTGCTCCAATGTTCATCACAGCACAGTTCACGATTGCAAGGAGTTGGAAACAACCCAAATTTCCATCAACTGATGAGTGGATTAAAAAACTGTGGTACATACATACAATGGAGTACTACACATCACTAAAAAGCAATGATGGATGCATGAATCACGTGGCTGCATGGGAAGAACTGGAGGAAATTATGCTAAGCGAAGTAAGCCAAACACAAAAGGACAAGTACAACATGAGTCCACTGCGGTAAGCTTAAAAG
>NW_022103928.1:4185742-4188534 GCF_000313985.2 Echinops telfairi | reverse complement strand
CAATCTGGAGGAGAAAACAATGGGACTGACGGTTCCTGGGGGACATGGAAGAGAGGGTGGTGGGGGAAAGAAGTGGTGTTAACAAACCCAGGGACAAGGGAACAACAAGTGATCCAACATCGGAGGTTGTAGGAGGCCTGGTAGGGTTTGATCAAGGGCAATGTAACCCACAGAAATTACTGAAATCTAAATGAAGGCTGAGCATGATAGTGGGACAAAAGGAAAATAAAAGGAAATAGAGGAAAGAAAAAAAAAGGACATTTATAGAGGTCTAAACGATCGCTAAAGACAAAGTGGGTGCAAAAGCAAATGTGGTAAAGAAAGCTGGTGGTGCCCAGTTATCAATAGATATAGCGTCTGGGGTCTTAAAGGCATCTAACTCAGAAGCAACCAACCCCACATGGAAGAAGCACACCAGCCTGTGTGATCATGAGGTATCAAAGGAATCAGATATCAGGCATCAAAGAACATAAAATCATATCCTTGAGAATGAGGGGCAGTGTGGAATGGAGACCCCAAACCCATCTGCAGACAACTGGACATCCCCTTACAAAAGGGTTGCGGGAGAAGACAAGCCAGTCAGGGTGCAGTGTAGCAATGATGAAACATACACATTTCCTCTAGTTTTTAAATGCTTCCCCATCCCCTCCCCACTATCATGATCCTAATTCTGCCTTACAAATCCAGACAGACCAGATGATGTGCACGTACATATAGAAACACAGGGAATCCAGGACAGATGAACCCTTCAGGACCAGTGGTGAGCATGGTGATAATGGGAGGGTGGAGGGAAGGTGGAGAAGAAAGGGGGACCAATTATAAAGATCTATATAATACCCCCTCCCTGGGTGAGGGACAAAGTGGATGAAGGGAGACACTGGACAGTGTAAGATATGACAAAATAATAATAATTTATAAATTATCAAGATTTCATGAGGGAGGGGGGAGCAGGGAGGGAGGGGAAAAATTAGGAGTTGATACCAAGGACTCAAGTAGAAAGTGAATGTTTTGAGAATGACGATGTCAACAAGTGTACAGATGTGCTTGACATATGGATTTGTGTGTGGATTGTGGTAAGAGTTGTATGTGCCCCCAATAAAATGATTTTTTTTTAAAGACAGAAGATACCATAAATTGGCTTAATCTCTTAAGTATTGAAATAAACATATACTCTCTCCAAATATATATATATATATATATATATTTGGGCTAAGAATTGGAAAATGCATGATAATTAAATATAAATTCTTTTTAAATTCTTAATACAATCTACTAGGAGAAATAATAGTCACATAAAGACAAGGTAGATAATATGACACATAGAAGAGAATAGGCATTCAGGGGGAGAGATAATAACTACTGAGGTATCTATCTGTAAGGCTGTAAAGAAAAGTTAACATTTAAGCAGGCTATGGAATGGGCAGGATTATGGCAAAATACGGACACAGGAAAAAAAAAATTCTTCACATAAATATGCCAGCAAGAATAGGAGCACTTTACTGAAAGTATAGAGAGCTTGGAAATAACTTTGAAAAAAAGAAATGATGGGAATGAGGTCAATGCTAAGGCTAAAAAATAAATTAATGAAAACAACAATAACAACAACAAAATAACCATAAAATAATTATATTGAGCTGATTATATATACTAGACAATATGTAAGTTATCACCTTGGTTATGTCCATTATTATTTATCCATTCTATTTATTTATATTGTTCTCATTAATAAATCATTTTATTGGTGGCTCTTACATATAGCAACCCATAAATCGATTATATCAAGAGATGTTGTACAGATGTTGCCATCATTAATTTCAAAACACTTTCTTCTTGAGCCCTTTAATCTCAGCTCCTCTTTATTCCCTCCCTCACTGGCCCTACCACCCTAATGAACTGTTAATATATTATATGTTATTATTTCATTTTTACATATATTACATTTTCCAATATATCCCCTCATTCCCTTTGAGGGGGGTTATATCGCCATCATTGCTGTCAGTTCCCCGTTTCCCCCCTTTCCTTCCCTTCCATCATCCTCATGGAATCATTACTCCCATTACTCTTTCTAAGGGGTCTGTCTATCCTGGATTCCATGTATCAAAAGCTCTTATCTGTACCAATGTACATACACAGGTCTAGCAGGATTTGTGAGGTAGACTGAGGCCATATTAGTGGGGGGAGGAAGGATTAAAGAACTAGAGGAATTTTGTGTGTTTCAGAGGTGCTATACTGCAACCTGGATGTATCATCCCTTCCGTATGACCCTTGTGTGAAGAAATGTCCCATTATCAACAGATGGGCTTTGGGTCTCTACTCTGACCCCTCTCCTTCACATCCATGTGATTGTTTGCTTTTGGATTTCTGATATCTGTTTCTGTCAACACCACATGATCACACAGGCTGGGGTGCTTCTTCCATGCTGGTTTACTTGTTCCCTCACTAGATGGCCACTTATTTTACTTCAAGCCCAGATGCTATTATCTTTAAATAGCCAGTCACTATCCACTTTCTTCACCACATTTGCTTATGCACCCAGTTTGTCTTCGGCAATCATGTCTGGAAGGTGGATATCACCCAGTGCACTCTATTAGAACAAAGAGTTCTTATGTTATGGGAAGAATTAAGTAGAGGCCAAAAGTCCATCTGCAACCTTAACAAATTAGCATATAAATGTATGTAAATAGGCCAATACCCCTATCTTTATGTATATTATGCTCATTTTTAATATTTACATTAACCCTATGAGATAGGTAGTATTCTTAATTTATAGTTGAAGAAAGATTAAGTATATT
>NW_022103928.1:4179264-4185093 GCF_000313985.2 Echinops telfairi | reverse complement strand
TTGGGAGCAAAAATTAATATAAGAAACTGTCTTATTTTCAGGGAAACTGGGTACCATTATTTCCATGTTCAACAATCTATGGTACATTTACTCATAATCTATGGCACATTTACTCACACTTCCTGTCTGCTCTGGCTGCGCAGTAGCCAACAGTGAGCTGTGCAGCGGCACCCGCCACTATGGTCCAGAGTCCAGAGTTACGGTAGCTTCGGGGACCTTATTATGGGGAGGCCTTATGTTCAGGGAGGTCTTATTTTCGGGGGATGCCTTATGTTTCAGCGAGAGGCCAAACTGTAAGTAGGTCTTATTTTCAGGGGATGTCTTACTTTCGGGGAAACACGGTACTCCCTAAAACTCTTTAAAAAAATTGACTGCAATCCAGGCGATACCAACTAATAGCAACCCTGTAAGACAGGATAGAACTGCCTCTGCATATTTCTGAGATTTTAATTGTTAACGGTAATAGAAAGTCCCTTCTCCCAAAGAGGAGCTGGTGGTTTGGAACTGTTGACCTTGTGTGTGGGAAACAGAGAACAGGAAGAGAGTGTGTACAGATGAATTCTTTATTCTCAAACAGTGGAAAGTCTGACAGTCTGAGTTTCTGAGGTGTAGGGAGGCCTTCACCTTTGTGAGTTGGAAATGAGTCCCAATCATATTCTCTTAATTAATATTGTTCCCTACAATATCCTCCCATAATGATGCTACCATAAAGTTACTTCTTACAAACACATGGCTGATTGCTATGTATCTGACAACTTTAACTAGAGGAGCTATTGCTCTCTAGGCTCTGAAGATAGCCACTCCCTTACCTACCCCCAGCACTGGTGTTACTCCTCCAAATGTACCCAGGGACTTTTATGGTTAGGGTACAGCCCACTTTGTGACATATGTGGTACCTGTAATTAGGGGGGCTTGCAATCCCTAGAGTATATAAGCCTCTGTTGGAAGTATGTTCTCTCTCTCTGCGTGGACCTGGCTCCTGAAGTCAAGAATGTGACGGTGAGCCCTTGCATGCCTTTTCTTGTCTGATGTCTCTTTAATTTACCCTTAGATTATACAACCACACCCCCCCACCCTACACTTGGACCCTACACTTATGGATCACCACCCAACTCATAACCACTAAGGCTCCATAGGCCTGTCCTATTTCTATGACTGATTGTCAATTAGATAATGTTGATTCATGGTTTTTGTTGGCTGATTTCAAAGGTAAATTACCAGGTCTTTCATCCTAGTCCATTCTAGTTTAGAAACTCTGCTAATACCTCTTTGGTATCAGAGCAGCATGCAAGCCTCCGCTGATAGATGGATGATGGTTGCAAATGAGACACATTGGCCAAAAATTCTAACTCAGTCTCCTACACTGAAGGTGGAAATTCTATTACTGAATAACAGTGTCCCCATGCCTGTAGTTGACAATATAGCCTTTATTTTAAACAACAAAAATAATTTGGAAGAGAAAGGTAGGTATGGAAGTCATTAGTTGGCTATTTCGAGGGCCTGACTGAAATTGGGTATTTACTACCTCACAGGCTTTTAAAGCTTAGTGTGCAAAATGAGTGGTTTGAGTAATTTATTTAAAATGCAGATCATTAGAACGAATCCAAGAAGGGTTCTTAAACAGAGAATAGCCTATTTGGTATGCTTTTTAAAAAAGATTATCCAGGCTGCTCTAAGATGGCTAACTTAAAGAAATGTGTGACAGCAGTTAAACCTTCAGGTGGTGGCAGGGTTGATATCAATAAATGAGTGGATTGTGGGTTATTTTGATTGAAAAATTTAAAAAAAACAGAGAAAAAGAGGATAGGAGGAAAATTTTGCATTGGGCAAATCTCTTCCTGCTGCTGCAAAAAATTTTTTTAAACATTAAAGTGTAAAGATTAATTTTGAAGACTAAGCTATGCCTAATCTGAGTCATAGTATCACCCCATATACAGGTGAAAACTAGACAGTTACTATGGAAAAGGTACAGCCTGAATACCTTCAGTAGTGAGGGTGTTGAGACTTTCTTATGTGCTTTGGAAATGTTATCAGAGGAGACCAGTCTCTGGAGAGTGACATCATACTTGGGACTCTCTCACCAAACCAAAATCACTGCCGTTGAGTCAATGCAGACTCAGAGAGAATCCCAGGTGGGTTTCCAAGATTATAACTGTTTATAGGAGTAGAAAACCCAGTATTTCTCCCAAGTTTCTGCTGGTGGTTTCAAAATGCCGACCATGTGGATCACAGCCCAATTCAAAAGCTCTGCAGAACTAGGGATCAGCAAAAAAAAGAGGCAGACTCTCAATAAAATTGATTGACACAGTGGTTACACAAATGTGACAAACATGTGAGCACATGTTGATGTGCTCAAACACATCAACAATTGTGAATATGGTACAAGACCTTGCATTGTTTTGTTGTATTATACATAGTGTAATTATGAATCATAACCAACTCATGGCACCTAACAACAACATAAAATATCACTATTAAGGCTCTACTAGGCCTTTAAAAAGAGAAGTTTGGAACTCGGGATGTAAAAGTGGGCTGGAAATAATTCTCAGGCTATTATGTAAATTAGGGAAGGGAGACTTGAATTATTATGTCAACGAGATTTGTCAATGCAGATATTGTAAAGAAAATAATCTAGAGCAGCGGTTCTCAATCTTCCTAATGCCGTGACCCTTTCTTAGAGTTCCTCATGTTGTGGTGACCCCCAACCATATAATTATTACTGTTATGAATACGGCAACCCCTGTGAAAGGGTCATTCGAACCCCAAAGGGGTCATGACCCACAGGTTGAGAACTGCTGGCCTAGAATTACCAGCAAATGCTCTTAAAATGTTTATGTTGTGTTATTATTATCTCAATAACCAGCATATGTTTTGATTTATGTATTACAAACACCGTGATAAACAATTTTTAAGGGTACAAAAATTATAAACATTCAGAAAAGACAGAAAATGAATTACCAATCTAATGTGGATTTAACAAATGTCAACATTATGCATCAAAAAAAGATGGAAAGACTACACAGAAACATTGTACCAAAAAGAACTGGTAGATATTTAACCTTTTCAAGAGGTAGCATAGGATCAAGAACCAATGGCACTGAAAGAAAAAGTAATTGTATATCAGGAGAACATCCCAGACCAATCCAAATCATGTCCATAAGCCGGAGACCAGTCCATAAGTCCCTCTTGAGACCCACACAGTCACAAGAAATGATGCAGAATGCAAGAATATCACAGGCCAGTAGGTCCAAAGTCTTGTGGATCCAATGGCAGTGGATGCATCTCCAGGGCTCTGGCTCAGGGTCAGCCAGCAGAAAGGTGTAAATGGAGAGATTGGGGGAGTTCCCCAGGACCCTCCTTATGAAAATACCACGCCCACAAAGAGGTACCATTAGGCTGTGACATGATTGACAGGTTGATTACCACACCTGCACTTTTTTCTATCTACAAGTTGACATGAAAATATATAACTACCACAAGCTGCCTTCTCAAAGTACTGTCAGCTGTAATGATGCGGTTGCTAATGAGGTATTACACAAAATGAGGAAGAAGAGGTATAAACATCCACCGATAATTGGAACATGTAATGTATGAAGAATGAACCTAGAAAAATAGAAATTATAAAACTGAAATGGTGCATAATAATTGATATTCTAGGTATTAATGAGCTAAAGTTGATTAATATTAGTAATATTGAATCACATAATCATATCATTGATTATTATAGAAATGAAAAATAGAGAGGAATGGTGTTACATTCATCATTCAAAAAAGACATCTCAAGATCTAACTTGAAATACAATGCTGCCTGTGATAAGTTATATCTATATAGATATATAGATATAGATATTTACATAGAAATCCAGTTACTACCTCTATTATTCAAATATACACACCAACACCTAAAGCTAATCATGAAGTAACTGAAAGACTATACCAACTTCTTTAATGTGAAATTGCTCAAACATACAAAGAAGATGCATGGATATTTATTGATGACTGGAATGTTAAAGTTGGAAACAAAGAAGTGGCCATAGTTGTTCACTACATCTGTGGAATTCACTAGATGGAAGACATAGATATCCAACTGACGACATCTGTGGGAAGATATGCCTAAGAAGTTCAAGATCAGGAGCCAAAACAGGTCTAGGGCTGACTGTGGAATAAACTATCAATTACTCATACGCTAGTTGAGATGGAAATTGAGTAAGATTAAAACTAGTCTACAAAAGCCAAAATAGGACCTTAAGTATATCTCACCTGAATTTATATAACATCTCCAGAACTGATCTGACATGATGAACACTAATGACAAATGATCTAATGAGCTATGGGATGATATCCAGAACATCACACATGAAAATAAAAGGCCATTGAAAAGACAAAGAGGTAAAGGAAGATCCAAGTGGTTGATAGAAGAGACTCTGAAACTTCTTCTTAAACAGAGTATCTGTGCTAGCCTGCACTGCCTAGAAAAACAAATCTAGAGACACTCATGTGTGTGAGAGAGCTTTATACCAAAGAGTAGTTGTATATTAAGAAAACATCCCAGATCAAGCCCATAAATCTGATATTGGTTTCTAAGTCTGATACTAGTCCATAAACCAATCTTCAGATTCATGCAGGAAGATCACAGGATGGTAGGTGCAAAGTCTTGTGGATCCAATGGTTGGTGGACACATCTCCAACATTCTGGCTGCCATTAGCATGGCTCCACGTATCTTGTCAACAGGAAGGTGAAGCAGAGAGAGTGCAGTCCACCTCCCAGGAGAAAAAGAGAGGAAGTTCTTAGAATCCTCATGGTTAGGTTGTGCCCACAAGGAGGCATCATCAGCCTGTGACCCAATTGACAGGCTAGCCTTTATTCTTTTATCAAGTTGATATGAAATTGTGTAACTACAACAGAAACTAAAACAAATGGGGGGAAATGATGACGTAAAAGAGTTGAACATAAAATTTCAAATGGCTGCTCAAAAAGACAAAGTATAGTATCATAATGAAGTACGCAAAGATCTGGAATTAGGAAACCCAAAAGGAAGCACACACTCAGTAGATCTCAAGCTGAAAGACGTGAAGAACAATTTCAAGCCTTGAATTGCAATATTGAAGGATTCTCTGAGTTAAATATTGAAAAATTCGGCAAGCATAGAAAGAAGATGTGAGGAATCTACAGAGAAATGTACCTTTCTCCAGCCACAATACGGTCAGCATGTAACCATTTCAAGAGGTAGCACATGAACAATATGTATTACAACTCAAATAAACATGTAAATAAAAAAGGAATATTCACCACTGGACCAATAAATAACATCATGGTAAAAAGAGAAAAGGTGGAAAATGTCAAGGATTTGATTTCACTGGGTCCATAATCAGTGCTGAGGGAAGCACTTTCATGGACAAATCTGCACAACATCCCTTTAAAGTGTTGAAGAGCAAAGCCACCGCTTTGAGAATTAAAGTATGCCTGGACCAAGCTGTGGTTTTTTTAAGTGCTCATATGCCTGTGAAAAGTGGGGAAAATGTAAGGAAATAGATAACTAGGACTTTCTTCTGAGGTGCCCCTTGGAAGACATAACTTGTGAGTGTTTTAGTTATCCATTTGTACCACCTAGGGCCCACTCCTTGATTGTCAGTTTTTGTATTGTGGTGAGGTGTGTGTTACTGTGATGCTGGATGCAATGTCATGCTAAGTGAAGTAAGTCAGGCACAAAAGGACAAGTACAACATGAGTCCGCTGAGGTAAGCGATAAAAAAAAAAAATGCAAAAGGGGTATAGGGAAAAAGCTACTATATACAAACATTCTTGGGGTAAGGACCAGGTAATATGGA
>NW_022103928.1:4153595-4176978 GCF_000313985.2 Echinops telfairi | reverse complement strand
CGATGTACAAATGCGCTTTACACAATTGATGTGTGTATGGATTGGGATAACAGTTGTATGAGCCCCTAATAAAATGTTTTAAAAAAAAACAAACAACAACAAAAATAAATAAATAAAATAAAATAAAATATCAGAAAGGTCACTCAAAGTGACTAGGCTTTATCAGAGCTTCCAGACTAAGAACAGACAAGGAAGGAGGAATCAGCTACTCAGAAAGATTTAGCTTCTAAGTGAGCTTCTAAGGTTTTGTTAAAAACCTTATGCACAGATTCAAAATATGGTCAGCTACTGAAGGCCTAAAGAAAGGCAGCAATACATTGTTGAAGATATGAGGGCATTCGAAATGTGCCTGAAGAGGACCTGATTTCTCTAAGTGAAGGGGACCAAGGTAACCTGAATGAAGTAAACCCTGTGTGAGTGGAGCCACTGGGAGCTTGATATGCTGATTAGACTGACTTGGGTAAGAAGAAACATCTGAAAAATTCTGCAAATGAAAAGAATTTGGAATGTGTGAAGTATGAATTTAGGAAAATTGGATGTGGTAAAATGAAATGGAACCCATAAAGATCAATATCCCAGGCATTAATGAACTGAAATAGACTGGTATTGATCATTTTTAATCATTTGAATCATAAAATCATATGATTTACTCTGTTAGGAATAACACAATCTAGAGGAACCTAGCAAAATCAATCATGAAATACAATGCTGTATGTGATAGGATTATATCTATACAGATTCAAAGAAATCTAATCAATATAGTTATTATTTAAATTCATGTACCAACCACAAAAGCTAGTGATGAAATGTATGTATTCTACCAATGACTTCAGTTGGAAACTGATCAAACATGCAATCAAGATGCATTGATAAATCCTGGTGATTGGAATGCAAACGTTGGAAACAATAGAATTTTGCAGGACCAAAGATTTGTTGATAGCAAACACTTTTTTTCAACAACATAAAAGGTCACAAAACACATCGACTTTTCCAGATGGAATACACAGAATTCAAATGGACTATTTCTGTGGGAAAATAAGATGGAGAAGAAGCTTAATATCAGCAGCTAAAAGCAGGCTAGGGCCTGGGAACAAATCATCAATTGCTCCTTTGTGTGTTTAGGTTACAGCTGAAAAAGAATTAACAACAAGCCCATGAGAGCAAAAATATGACATTGAATCCCTCCTGAATTTCAAGAACATCTCAAGAATAGATTTGATGCATTGACTACAAATAACAAGAGACCCAGTGAGCTGTGGGAGCACATCAAGGGGTCATTAAAAAGACAGGAAAGAAAGAAAAATCCAAGTCTGCCTTTAATCAGACTAGTTAAAGCAAGTGGAAGAAATGATGCATTCAAAGAGTTCAATAGAACATTTCAAAGGGCTGCTGGAGAAGGCAATGTCAAATATTATAATGAAATGTGCAAAGACCTAGAATCAGGAAACCAAAGCGGAAGAACCTTATCAGAATATATGTAAGTGAAAGAACTAAGAAAAAATTAAACCTCAAGTTGCAATCTTGAAAGATTCTATAGGCAAAATATTGAATGATGCAAGGAATATACAAAGAAGATGGGAAGTGCTTCCTTTGGAGCTGTACCAAGTTCCAGATTGGATTCAGAAGAGAACATGGAACAAGGGATACTATTGCTATTATCAGATGGATCTTGACTGAAAGCAGAGAATACCAGAAAGATATTTATTTATGTTTTATTGACTATGTCAAGGCATTCAACTGTGTATCATAACAATGGATAAGCTTGAGAAGAATGAATATTCCAGAACAGTTCATTGTACTCATAAAGAATTTATACATGGATCAAGAGGCAGTTGTCCAAACAGAAGAAATACTGTGTGGTTTAAAATGAGGAAAGCTGTACACCTGGGTTATATCATCTCAATCATACCTATTCAATCTGAATGCTGAACAAATAGGAGAACATGGATTATGTGTAGAAGAATGCAGCATTGGGATTGGGAAAAGACTTAACCTGTAATATGCAGATGACACAGCTTTGCTTGCTGAAAGTGAGGAGTAATTGAAACCCTTGATGATGAAGGTACAGGAATGTAGCCTACAATATGGATTATTACTCAATCTAAAGAAGACTAAATTCCTCACAACTGGACCAATAAATAGCATGATAAACAGACAACAGGTTGAAGTTGTCATGGATTTTGTCTTGCTTGAATCCACAATCAATGCTAATGGAAGCAGCAGTCAATAGATCAAAAGCTGAATTATATTAGGCAAATCTGCTACATAAGAGCTCTTTTAGTGTATTGAAAATCAAGAATGTTACTTTGAGGACTAAGGTGAACTTGACCTAAACCATTGTATTTTGAATTGCCTCATTTGCATGTGAAAGTTGTACATTGAATAGGAAGACTGAAGAAGAATTGATGCATTTGAATTGTAGGGCTGGTGGAAAAATAGCAAAAACATCATTGTGATGGTTAGGTTTATTGTGCCTACCTGGCCAATGGGAACATAAGGGATTAATCAGGTCACAGTATGATTGGAGGGCAAAGAGATAAATGGCTCTGCAAGGCCTTCCCCCCTCTCTTTAGCTCTCTGGTGATCAGTCCAGGGTACCACTGCTATGCCTCAACCTGTGAGCTGCGCTACCTGTAGACCAAGCCAACCTGTGGATCATGTCGCTAAAACTTCAGGCTCCTTTGAGACCTGCTTCGCCATACTGCTGGTGTGTACATAGCTTGACCTTGCATTGCTTGAGTTTGATATCCTATCCAGGCCAGATTTGCTAAGCTCCAGAATTTTACTGACTATTGCTGGCCCATCCTGCTGTTTGCTGCCTATGGGCAGACTCTGCCTGCATTGCCCAAGGGAAGACTCTGCTGCCTGATTCCTTGACCTTGGACCCAGCAGCCCACATGAGTTGAAGGACTTCTAGTATATTAAATGCTCCATGGAAATGAGTTGAATTGAGCCCTCTGTACTGCTGTGTGGAATACTTAGCTGTTATATTCCTTCTTGCTATATAAACCTATCCTCTTATGTATACATAATCTTAATTGTCCTGGTTTTGTTTCTCTAGAGGATCCTTCCTAACACAATCATGGACTGCTAAAAGGACAGCTTATCAGTCCCTTTTGCTAGGTATAGGAGAGAAGCAGAGATAAAGGGATAAAGAGACACCATTTGAGTCCACCAGAAGTACTTCAGGAGAAGTATCTAGTGATAAACTTCAAAATATTAGCCATTGAAAACCCTATGGAGCTCAATTCTATTCTGACTGTGTTGACCTTTAGAACTAACCTGACATTGTGTTAATTACATCACCTGTTTTATTTCCTTTGAAACTATAATTTTTAAATTTATTTTTCAACTCATTTCTAGTTCCTTTCCTAACCTCCATCCTTTGGCAAATATGAAGTCTAAGGGACCAGGGACCATACAGGTGGTGTACCCACTATATTCCACCAACTAAATTAATGCCAGATAAACATGAGTCAGTACTCAATAGTAGTCAAAAAGTACACAAATAAACAAAAAATGGAGTCAACTAATTAATATAATTATATCATTTCATGGCAAATTTGGATTATTTATGCCTTAGGAATGAACGTTGTCCGCTTCGAAAGAAAGAAAGTACAGGTAGTTTTTTCCTAGATATTTGACATTGAAGGAAAGAGAAAATAAACAAGCTGGAAACATAATTTAAAGGAAAAAACTCCATGCTTCCAAAATTATGCTATTTTAATGAATGACTTCACTATCATTATACACCATTTTAACACTTAAATTTAGAGAAACAAAAAAAAAAATTAAAATAAAAATCAAGATAAAATGGTTTTTACTTTCTATGGCCTCCCAAGTCACACTGGCATAGATTCCTCCCAATTGGGAGCATATTTCCTACTTTATTATTATTATTGTTGTTATTATTAATCATTATTCTGAAGTGTTAGTGTTGTGTTTTGCTGCTTCTGCAAAAGAACCCAGAAAACCAACTTAAATTATTGTTTTCTAATAAGAGTTCTTGTAAATCTTTGGCAGTGATACTTTCAAAATTCAGACTTAGTGGTCAAATGTATGCACATCACTAATCCTGAAAAATTTATGGCATGTTTTCAAGAACGAGTAAGGCCTTTATACACACAGTGACAACTAATGACGGTCTCTTTAACTCTCTCCTTTCAGTAGCTTCTTCTATAACAACATGAAGCTAAAATGTACCCTGCCCATGTGTCAAAACCAAATCCAATATCTTTTTAGACATTTTAATGAATTGCAATCATTCATTCTGCTGAAGATTAAGCTGAACTGCTGCCCTTTAATAATAATAATAAAAAAAATCTTTAATAAAATCTCTCCTGGAAAGTTTCATGTTTTCAAATCTTACTTTAGTATTTTTTCGTGCCTTTTATTGAAAGTAGGCAATTTAAAATGACAGGAACCACTTTTATTGCAATGCTTTCATTTGATATGCTCTTTTTCTTTAAGAGTTTTTAATGCTTTCAGATACAATCCCTTTATTTATCAGTATATCAGTGGACAAGGTAGAAATTGGTTGTGATCCTATATCCTTTCATGCTCCAAAACTATTTAAGCTGCTCACACAGGTATATTAATTGATCCAAAGGAGAAAAAAAGAAAAGATGATGCTGTCATGAGCTACTGGAGGTAGAGCCTTCATGTTATATAATCTATGATCCCAGGATGCACTTTGAAACATATGGAATGCTGTTTAAAGCCACTGAAACCTGGGACTATTTCCTTCTACACCATTAGCTAACCCATCCTGACCATAGTGCATGACTATAATTATATGTATAAATAACTATCTTGTATCATCTAACAATATTACAACTTTTAACAAATTCAAATTCAATTTCTAACTCTAAATCATTGAATAGGTAGAGCAAGATCTAAAACCTTTCTTTGTTTCAATTTCCTATCTTTTCCGTGGCTATAATACTTATTTTGAATGGCTGTAAGAATTCATAGAAAATTTTGTCTAGTTCCTGATATCTACAAATTATGTCCTGTTGCTGTTGTTATTGTCATTAGGTGCTGTTGAGTTAGCTCTAACTCACATGGACAGCACAATATACATAGTACAGCAGACTGAAACATTGCCCTGTCCTGTGCTGTCCTCACAATTGTTTGGTTTGAACCCATTGTAGCAGCTACTGTGTAAATCCCTCAATGAGGGTGAATGTCTTATTACAATGAATAGTGTAGATTCTGCACTAATAGGTTATATTTAAAGCATCTGAAAACAATGTTATAGATAAAATCTATTAGTACAGAGTCTGAAATATCGAGTGCAATGAGGTGTTCATCTTTAATAAAAGAGGTCAATTGTCAAATTATGATTCAGCTGTCTTACTCAATTTTGCTTCTGTCTTTTGAAAGACTATAGTTCTAAGTCTATAATTCTGGGGTTTCTACCAGGCTGCTGTTTCTTTAGTCATATGGGTTTTATAATTTGTTAACTATGTTGCTTTTAGTTCCCATTGATTTGGCTGGAAGTCATAGTGACCCATGCAAAACGAACATTGTTCCATTGAGTCCAACTCTGGAGCCACTAAGCCTTGGTGGGGCAGTGGTTGCGAGTTGGACTGAGAGCCTCTTGGGCGGCCCTGAAAAACTACCAATCGCTCTGTGTGGAGAAAGTCTGGGCTTTCTATTCCCGTAAAGAGTTTCAGATGGGGAAAAACCCCACCGAGGTCAGCATTAACTCAATGGCAGTGAGTTTGGCTTGGTTTCTGTGTATTTTGTATGTGCTACAGCCTAGGGGCCCATCTTCTAGGACTTTATCAATCAATGTTCTGTTTTAATCCATAGGGTCTGCCTTAGTCTAGAATTTCCACTGAAACATTTCCACCATGGGTGACCCTGCTAGTATCTGAAATACCAGTGGCATATTTGTTTTTTTGTTTGTTTTTACCATTTTATTGGGGGACTCTTTCAAATTCTATAACAATCCAGCACCCAGTTATATTAAGCACACTTGTACATATGCTTCCATCAACATCTCCAAAATCCTTTCTTTTTACTTGAGCCCTTGGTATCACCTCCTCTTTTTCCCCTCCCTCCCACATCTTCCATCCTCGTGAATCCTTGATCAATTACATATTATTATTGTTATTTCATATCTTACACTCTCTGTTGTCCCCCTTTACCCACATTTTTGTTGTTTGTCACCCTTGGGGAGGGGGCCTACATATTTGACCTTGAGATGAGTTTCCCCTTTCTCCCCCTCCCCCCATTCCACCCATCCCCCTCCCTTCATGATATTGCTATACCCACTATGTCTGTCCTGGATTCCATGTGTCAAGAGCTCATATCTGTACCAATGTGTGTACTCTAGTCTAGTTGGATTTGTAGGATAGAACTGGGTCATGGTAGTGGAGTGGGGTGGGGGTTGGGAGGAATTCAGGAACTGGAGGAATTATATGTGTTTTGTTGGTGCTATACTGCACCTTGGTTGAATTTTCCTTTCCTTGTAACCCTTCTGTGGAGGGGATGTCCAATTTTATACAGATGGGCTTTGGGTCTCCACTTCAACCTCCCTTGTTTGTATTTATATAATTGTTTGGAATGTTTTGGTACCTGACACATGATCCAATTAACACCTCATGATCACACAAGCTGGTGTGCTTCTTCTATGTGGTCTTATTTGCTTCCCTGCTAGATGGTTGCTTATTTAACCTCAAGCCTTTAAGACCCCAGACATTATATTTTTTCATAGCCAGGCACTATCCGCTTTCTTCACATTTGCTTATGCACCCGTTTTGTCTTCAGTGGTCATGTCAGGAAGGGGATTATTAATGAGTGCCAGGTTATTAGAACAAAGTGTTGTTCTGTTTAGGGAGGCCTTGAATATAGGCCCAAAATCTGCTATCTTAATACTCAACATATAAATATATGTACATTGACCTCTATCCCTATCATTATAAATTTATATATATATACATACATGCCTATAGCTATACCTCTGTTAATAGTGTTTGCCTCCTATTTCTTTCCTCTGTTTCCTTTCACCTTCTTCTTGTCCCATCATCTTGCTCACCTTCCATTTGGATCTCAGTAATTCCACTTGGATAGATTGCACTTGATCAAACCTCACCAGGCATTATATACCCGCCTTGCCATATAAACCTCTTGTTCATTTATCCCAGAGTTTGCTGATTCCCTGCTTGCCCTCCCCACCCACTCCTCTCCCCACATCCCCAGGAACCACCAGTCTTGTTTTCTCCTCGGGATTGTTTGTACTGCCTATCTTATATAGATAAACATAAAGAGAAGGAAAAAAAAACCCGAATAAATAAACGGTTCCAGGTCTGTCTGCTGACCCTTATAAATGTTTTCCAATCAGGTCTGATGAGGTGCCAAACCCTGCCCCCCCTAGTCACAAGTCTATTATCAGGATTCCTTGAGGGCTTTGTTACTTTGCTCACCATGATCCCATGCACCCTGTCTTCACATTTCGCCCCACTGTGCGTGGGACAGACAGGCCACACTTTCCAGTACTCTCTCCAGTACTGTCTCCCATAGTGCTATGGGTCAGTGGGGGGGATGTCCTGCCTTGTGGTGGGGTTGGCCTTATGTTCCCCTCTGTGCATTGGCTGCTCTGAGCAGGGATGTTGATCCCAGAACTCGGTGGTGAAGTCCACTCTCTCTCTCTTTCCTTCTTAGTTTGCACCTGTGTGGTTTGGACAGATCCACCATTCTCCCTGGGCTATATCTTCACTGATGTCCTCTGTATTACTTTCTTCTGGGGAGGGGGTCAGCATAGCTCAGCTATGACTGGCCCAGCCCAGTCATCCGTTCTGCTATTTCAAAGGTCTATGGTGGTATGTTGCTCTCAAGGTTTGGTGCTCCAGGACGGGGTCTGGTCTCTCTCTTCCTTTCCTGTGGAGCCATAAACAATACCCTCCCCATGGATGTATTAGTGCTCAGTTCCCCCATCACCCTAATTTTTTAAATTTTCCTTTTCCCCCTCCTTTTTAGTTGGCTGCCATATGCATCTCAGGGTTGGGTCTGAATCCTGCCAAAGTGCCTGGAGCTCATCCTGGGTTTTATGCATGAAGTAGCTTACCCTCTATGCCCAGTGAACTTTTTGCGCTTACCACAGTGGACTCCTGTTGTACTTGTCTCTTTGGGCTTGGCTAACTTCACTTGACATAATTTCTACCAACTCTTCCCATGCGATGATGTGCTTCATGCATTCGTCACTACTTTTTAGGATTGCATAGTACTCCATTGTTTGTATACATCAGAGTTGTTTTGTTTTGTTTGTTCTTTAGACCAGAGTTTTTCAATCCATTCTTCAGTTGATGGAAATTTTGATTGTTGACGATTCTTTGTGATTGTGAACTGCACGTGATGAACATTAGAGTGCAGATGTCTGTTCGTTATCTCTTTCTTACTTCTTGTGGGTTTATGCCCAGTAGGGGGATTGCAGGATCACATGGTAGATCGATTTCCTTCTGTGTTAGGTATCACCAGATTGATTTCCATAGTGGCTGCACATACCTACAGGACCACCATCACTGGATGAGAGTTCCTATCTCACTCCACCCTCCCTCCCAGCACTTGTTGCTTTCTGATTTTTTTTAATCGGGCTATCTTTGAGGGTATTAGGTGGTATGTCATAGTTGTTTTAATTTGCATTTTTCTTTTTTTAAAATTTTTTATTTTTAAACATTTTATTAGGGGCTCATACAACTGTTATCGCAATCCATACACACATCAATTGTGTAAAGCGCATTTGTACATCATTCTCAAAACATTTTCTCTCCACTTAAACATTAGGTCCTCATTTTTCCCCTCCCTCCCCGCTCCCCCCTCCCTCATGAGCCATTGATAGTTTATAAATGGGTATTTTGTCATATCTTGCCTGGTCCGACGTCTCCCTTCACCCACTTTTCAGTTGTCTGTCCCCCAGGGAGGAGGTCACACACAGTTCCATGTAATCGGTTCCCTCTTTCCTACCCATTCTCCCTTTACCCTCCCTGTTTCTCCACTCACACCACTGGTCCTGTAGGGCTCATCCGCCCTGGATTCTCTGTATTTTCAGTTCCTATCTGTACCAGTGTACATCCTCTGGTCTAGCCAGACTTGCAAGGTCAAATTTGAGTCACGGTAGTGGGAGCGGGGAGGAAACATTTAGGAACTAGAGGAAAGTTCTCATATATTTATTGACTGTTCAGATTCCGGCCCTTATGAACTTCTGTTCAGGGCTTTTGCCCCTTTTTCTCAGTGGGCTCTTCGTGTCTTTCTTGTTGTAGGCTAGCAGAGGACTGCAGATTTTAGTAATAAGCCCTCTGTCTGATGTGTCTTTGCCAAAGGTGTTTCCCAGTCTGTGGGCTCTCTTATTACTGTCTTACAATGTGCACAGGTGTTTTACCTTCACTCTATCCCACTTGTCAACTTGTGCTTCCTCCGCATTTGTGTCCTTCCCTGTTTCCAATAGCCTGTGTATTCCCTGCACCGAAGTTCTTAGATTTGTCCCAATTCCCTCATTGATGACCCTAGTAGTTTGGACTTTTAACTTGAGGACTGTGATCCCTTTCGACTTTATTCTTGTTCATGGAATGAGATGAGGGTCTTGCTTCACATTTTTGTACGTAGATATCCATTTATTTACCACTTGTTGAAGAGGGCGTCTGCTACCCATTTGATATTTGGGGGGCCCTTATGGAAAAACAGTTGTCTGTACACTGATGTTTTTATTTCTGGATTTTCAGTTCTTTTCCACTGGTCTAAGTATCTGTCATTGTATCAACACCACACTGTTTTCACCACTGTGGCGGTAAAATAAGTGTTAAAGTCAGGTAAAGTAAGACTTCTAATATTGTCCTTCTTATTGAGGACTTCTGTCATTTAGAGTTGCTTCCCTCTCCAAGTGAAGTTGGTAGTCAGTTTTCCCAATTTCTTGAAAAAAGATGTTGGTATTTATATCAGAATAGCATTAAATTTATATAGTGTCTTGGGTAGGATTGATATCTTTACTATATTGAGTCCCTCTGATCCACGAGCATGGGATATTCTTCCATTTGTGGAGGTCATGCTGGCTTCTTTTTATAGTGTCCTATTGTTTTCCTCATACAAATCTTGTGGGGGGTTGGTTAGGTATATCCCTAGATATTTAAATTTGTGCTCGGCAATTGTGAAGGATACTACCTTTTGATCTCCTCTTTTGTATCCAGCAATCCATTGTTTGTTCATCTTGCATCCAGTCACTCTGCCATATTCCTGTACCACTGCCACCACTCCTCCTGTGGAGCTTTTGGGGGTTTCAATATATAAAATCATATTATCTGAAGATAATAATAGTTTCACCTCTTCTTTCTTTTGCCTTATGTTGTTGGCTAAAACTTCCAGTATGGTGTTGAATAAAAGAGGAAACAAGGGCAATTCTTGTCTGGTCCCCCTTTTTAATGGGAATATTTTCATCTTTTCTCCATTGACTAATACATTTGCCTTGGATTTTCATATATGGTTTGTATTATATTGAGGTACTCTCTTTCCATTCCTATATTCTTGAGTGTTTTAAACAGGGAGGGGTGTTGGCTGTTGTCGACTGCTTTTTCTGTGTCTATTGATATTATCATGTGGTTCTTATCCTTTTTCTTGTCAATGTGACAAATAATATTGATGGACTTTTGGATGTTTAACCATCCCTGCATCCCTGGAATGAAACCCACTTGGTCATGGTGAATTATTTGTTTTACATACTTTTGTATTCTATTGGCCAATATTTTGTTAAGGATTTTTCCATTGATGTTCATTAGAGACATTGGTAGTTCTCAATTCTTGTGGGATCCTTGCCTGCTTTAGGTATCAGTGTTATGCTGGCTTCATAGAAATAGTGTGGGAACTTGCCGTTCTTTTCTATATTCTGGAAGAGTTTTGTAGGATTGGTGTCAGTTCTTCCCAGTATGCTTGGTATAATTCTCCTGTGAAGCTGTATGACCTGGGGGATTTTTTAGTTAGTAGTCCCTTGACAACCTTATCTATTTCTTCTATTGCTATGGGTTTGTTAAGGATCTTGACATCCATCTGGGATAATCTAGGAAGGGATTATTTTTCCATGTATTTGTTGCTGTTTTCCAAGTTGTTGAATTCATTGGAGGCACTCATAGAACTGTGTAATTAACCTCTTAATTTCATTAGGGTCCATTGTAATTTCTCCTGTTTTGACCCTAATCCAGGCTATTGATTGATGTTTGTTCCTTCCTTCCTTTGGTTAGGTTTGTCAATGGTCTATTGATTCTGTTAATCCTTTAAAAGAAGCAGATTTTTTTATTTTGCTGCATTGATTTTATACATCATTTTCTTATTTTCCCACTCATTTATCTCTTCCTTGATTTTTATTATTTCTTTTATTTTTCTATTGGTGGAATTATGCTGTTGACTCTGCTGTAATTGCTGGAGGCTTTGTGACAGGGTATCAATCATAAGTCTCTCTTCCTTTTTTCATGTGTGCATTTCTCCCTGTCAAGCTTCCTCTGATAACTACTTTTGCTGGGTCCCAAAAGTTTTGGAATGATAGTGGCATATTTTCCAGCACTGTAACAACTTGCAAGCCACCCAGTATGACAAAGTGATAGGTCATTGGTTGTTCTCAATTGTACTTAATTCCAACTCATAGAGACTCTGTACAACAGAGTAGAATTAGCACTGTAGGTTTCCAATACTTTAACCCCCATTTAAAGATATAATTTTATTGGGAGCTCTTACATATAATATAAAAATCCATATATCCATTATATCAGGCAGACATATACAAATGTTGCCATCAGCATTTTCAAAGCATTCTCTTTTTTCTTGAGCTCTCTGTTAAGACTGTAACTTTATGGGAGTAGAGCCTCATCATTCTCTTGAAGAGTGGATGGTGACTTTTAAACTGATCACCTGTGGTAAGCAGCTCAGAGTTACCCATTGTGCCACAAGGGCTTCAGTGGTAACGAGGGACTGTCTATTCTTTAATCAAAGGCTGGGCTCTGTGCGTCTTAGTTTCTGGCTCTCTCCATAGAGTCAGTAGGCAAGCCTTCCTCCTGATCACATCTATACCTGACGATCTAACTTCAAATCTCCAAAGTCATGAGTTTTATTCCCTCCCACTGATGCTGATTCTTCTCGTTTGTAGAAAAGGAGTGTCTCATTATTTCTATGTGTCTGATTCCTTTGAATTTTACTTTTTATATTGATCTGCTAGTTTTCACTATGAATCATTAAGAAATTAATGATGCCTTTTTTATTTTAGGGGGAAATTTTTCCAATATATTTTGCTTTAGATTTTGATTAATTACTTGGACAACATTGTGCGTTTTCCTGTGTTGAAAAATGTGCTTTTTATTTCAAAATATTGCAGTAAATTTAAGAAAATGCATATTTTAGGATTTAAAAGTTCCCTTGGTTTCTCCCATAAGATAGTTTCACTGTTATCAATTTGGTATCTAGTTTTTTAGGTTTTTATATGCTGGGTCAGTAATGCTTCTTAATGGGAAACAATAGAATGACTTTTGGGAGGCAAGTAATATTACTACTTTAGCCTCATTTTACTCACCTGTAAAATGGGGATTATATTAAGGGAATTTGTTGCTGTGCGTATTAGAGAAGTTTTACATATAAGACAGATTATATTGCCCATTTCATAGAAAAGCTAGAACATATTTGCTCTTATTATATTTATATTTTAGTTATTATGCTTATCATTGATTTTCAAAGCTTGTCATTTAGATATGTCCATTTTCCTTGACACTACATTAGCTATCAGTGCAAGTTTTCTGATTTTGTGACACATCTTTTTAATATTGACATTAATGTTTAAAAATCATTTTTCCTTTTGACTTTGGACCATCAACTTGAAACATCTGACTGAGAAAAGTAAAAGTAAAACAATACATAACAGTTACATGAATGGACCATCATACTGCCATCGAGCTTATTCAAACTGATAATGACCCTACGGGACAGAGTAGACTGTCCCCTATGGGTTTCCAAGACTTAATCTTTTGGGGAGTAGAAAGTTTCCTCTTTCTCTGGTTGTTTCAAACTGCTGACTGGGACTAGCAGCCCAACCTGTAATCTCCTTTGTCACTAGGGCACCATGGATGGACTATCATAAAATAACCATTATGTTGAAAATTATTGGTAAAGAAGGAAAATATAAGACAGGTTATAATTACATATTTTATTGACTATCAGAATAACACCTCTTTTCCTATTTACAAGTATGTGCTTCACCCCTTTCCCCATTTATTTTCTGTGGCAGTTACAAAATCTGATGTCAATCTGAGACTATCAAGAGTGAAGGGGTGGAGTTTAGCCTGTCAGTCAGGCTACAGCTTGATGACCTCATTTGGAGGTGCTACGAAGATAATAACTCACTGGAAGTGGGACACACAGACTCTCCCTGCAGCACATTCCTGTTGACAAGCTACATGGAGCTATGCTGATGACAGCCAGAGCTTTGGAACAGGAGTATCCACGTGGAGACCCATGGCAGTGTTAAAATGCTTACACAACCACTAGATCCACAAGACTTTCCACCCACTGCCTTGTGATCTTCCTGCACTCTGTGTCATTGCATCTGCTGTTTGAGTGTGAAGAGGAATTTCCAGACTGGTATTGGACATAAGGACTAATATCAGATATATGGACTTTATCTGGATTGAGCTAGGATGTTTTATTAATATACAATTGCTGTTTGATATAAAGTTCTGTCTTACACACATAGGAGTCTCCCTGGATTTGTTTCTCTACTCTATCCAGACTAACACAGTATCTCATCTGAACCTCACAAAAGTCTTGCAAATTAGGAGATAGTGTAGTTGACCCTTGAACATTATGGGAATTGGGTGTGCTGATACCCATCCTATGCCCTGGCAATTGAAGATCTACAAATAATATTGAACTCCCCTAAAATGTAACTAATGTTGACCAGAAACTGCACTGATAGCATCAATAGTCAATTAAGCACACATTTTGTATGTTCTTGTATTCTATATAGCACCCACATCAAAGCTGTATTTTCAACACGAGGTAAAAAAGTATTTCACAAAAAAGTGTAGTTTTCACACCTGCTGGTGCAGCTGTGAATAATGGTCATTCCTTGGATCCATTTATCTTGAAATAGTTGGCCACCACAACTACAGACCTCTATATACACTACATAATAAACAATTAAACGTTTCCGTGTTATGTCATGACTTCCCTCTGCTTCTTGAAGGACTTCTAGAATCACTGGTGATACTTTGTATGGGTCCTGTGGTATAAATCAAAGTGTACCACACTTTCACTAAGCATAATGAAAAAATATCTTAGAACCAAAATAGAACAATTTTTACTTAGACATACAATTTCATGGAGATATTAAAGGCTTACCTGGATATGGTTAGTATCATGTGGCATTTATTAAATATATATATATAATTGGTCCCCAGCAGTAGGTTATATGTTGGGCTACCAACTACAATGTTGGGAATTTGAAACCATTAACTGCTCTATGGGAGAGATATGAGGCATGCTCTTGCATAAAAATGTAGTCTCAGAAACCCACAGGGGCAATTCTAGCCTGCCTTGTAGGATCATTATGAGTTGGATTAGACTTTATGACAGTTAATGAATGGAGAGCAATTCAAACCCATATTCTTCAAAGATCAACTGTATTTTCTTTTTATAGGGATATGGGCAGAAATTTAGAATCCATGGATGCTAATTATAAGAATTGAGGTTTGATTCCAGCAATCGTCTGGAGATCTACTTCCCAAATATCAACCAATGGAAACCCTCTGGGCAATAATTTTACTCTGACACACATGGGGTCACCATGAACCCTCAGGTTAATAGAAACTCTCTTTGAGGATAGCATTTCAGGATCAGAGTTTAAGTACTATGCTCAAGGTCATACTGCTGGTAAGTGAAGGACTGAGATATAAACTGGGACATTCAGATACTCAATCCTAGTTCAACACTGTGTACAATGTACATTCCCTTTCCAGAAGAACATAGGGTAGGCTTGCCAGAACATGAAAATAAGAATATGATAAATAAATAAACCAAATCTCCTAATTTACCTTCAAAAACGATTTCACCCCTGTCAGAGAAGCAGCACAGAGAATGCAAACAGAAGGATTAACCAAAGCATGAGAAGTCTCCAGTGGTCCTCACTGCTCTGAGCATCATACATTATCTTTAAACAACATCTGGAGGGCCCTCATACCATTTATCCCATCAAATCAAAAGGGGATTTTGGCAGTTACCATTTCATGGCTTTAAATCCACAGTGGAACTGTGCGACTTATTTAGCACAGGTGTTTAATTGTGATAAATTGGAGAAAGTCCCAGGTTTCAATGCTCCTCAAACTAACACTGCCATCTGGGAAGAGTGGGTAGTGCCGTTCGAGTGGCTAGTGCTGTTCTGTAAACAGAGTTCCTCAAAAATACAAGGGAAGTGGTCCATTAGGAGATCCTCACCAGCACTTTAGGAGGTTGGGCATGCATGGAGGAGCCAGAGTAATTAACCCCTCCTTGGATGAATAAATAGTGCCAAGGATGAATAAATACCTTGGTACATAGGCTCTTTTGATCTTGTGTATACTCTGATGCAATATTAAATATAAACTGGGTATCTTGGGGAGAAGGAGGTTCAGTTTCCATTAGCAAAGGCAATTTTTTTGTGTTAAAAGAAAGTTATGCTGACTCCTTTTGGCACTCCCCTCCCCCACTGTTTTTGAAGCGTGCATGTTTCTACTGTTTTTCACTTAAAACCAAGGTAGGTTTTTGTTTATCAAATAGAAATGGTAGTAGTGATACCAGGAGGGTAGGTGGAAGGTGTGGGAGAAGGGGAGGAAGGGGTAACCGATCACAATAATTGATGCATTCACACACACACACACACACACACACACACACACACACACCACCAACAGACGAACAACAGAAATGTGGGTAAAGGGAGACAGTATGCAGTTAGTGTAAGATATGAAAATAATAGTAATTTATGTTTTATACCAAGGGCTCAAATAAAAAGTGAATGTTTAGAAAATGATGATGGCAACATATGTAAAAATATTCTTGATACAATTGATGTATAGATTGTTATGACCTGTAAGAGTCCCCAATAAAATGATATTAAAAACAGAAAACAAATCGAAAGCAACTTCTACTTCCAGCCAATCTGTAATATCAGACACTGGATTTTCTTCATGCCTGATACAATGTTAAAGACAGATAAAATATAGGAAACAGTGCCTTTAAAGCATTGGTCATCAGATAAGAAATGGTAAGGAGCCCTAAAGACATACACAAAAGAGTTGAGCCCTGTGTCTTGCCATAATTCCTGACCTGAGAGATTTTCCAGGCCACAACAGGGACAGGAAGGAGAAACTGAGGCAGAACTGGGCAGACCCCTGGAACGGAAGAGACAAAGTTGAGAGCCTGGGACAGCTCGGCTGCTGAAGCTGGCCAGCAGAGCATCCAACAGAGAGAGAGCAGCAGAGGCTGAATTTAAGAGAATTACATGGTTCTCTCAGCCACTCAGCAGGGACTGATCCATGCCAGAACTGCCAGAGGCCCTGGAATCAAAGAGAAATGGGAAAAAGAACACCCGTATTCAGTACCCGGGCAGGGTTGAGAATAGAACAAGTTCTAATCAGATTGGAAAAACTTAAAAACACAGGGCATTGAGCAAAAACTGAGCCTCATACCAAAACAAGATTCAAAAATATTGATAATAAAAGAAAATATCCAGCGCTCCACAAAGTAAAAGTCTCAATGTCTCATCTTTCAACCCTTTTAAAGGAAGCAGGACATGTTTAAAGACTCACTGGCAATAGATGAGAGTTCGAATCCCTCCAAATTCTCTCTGTCATTTGTTGTAGTTCTTGTAATGATGACGTATGGTGATATCTGATCATTGTTTTGATTGGCACCTCCTTGATGAATAATGGTAGCATGTCCATGGGTCTGTCAGCCATTAGAATATATACTTTTGCAAACTGCTTATTCATGTCTTTTGTTCACTTCCCACCCCACCCCACCCCACCATTTTATTAGGAGCTAATACAGACATCATGCCATTCTAATTGGGTTATTTATTTTTCCCATTGAGATATTTCAATGTGGTGTTCTATAGATTGTAGAGATTGGTCCCATGACTGCTGTGTCATTATTGAAGACGTTTCCCCAGTCCATGGACTCTATTTTTACTCCTTTGATTAGTTCTTTTGATGGACATCAGGGTCTTATATTTAGTAGGTTCCAGTCATTCATCTATTCTGTCTTCTATAGTGTGTTGTCCCTTCATTATGTTTGATAGTATTTGTATGTTTTGCAGTTGGACCCTTAAGTTTGCCTCTATTTTCTCACTGATGATCTTCATAGCTATACATTTAGGTCTTGATCCTTCTTGAGCTTGTTTTGGTCCATGGGGTAAGATATGGATCCTATTTCATTCTTACGCAGAAGGAGATCTAATTTTGTCAGCACTACTTGTTTAAGAGACGGTTTCTTTTCCATTTAATATTTTGGGTTTGTCCCTGCTTTGCTGAACTTCAGTTGTCTGTAGATAAATGCATTCATTTCTTGGTCTCAGTGTTATTCCCTGATTGACTAACAAACCAATTCATAGACACTCCGATGTGTATAAGAAAGAGCTTTATATGAAAGAGCAATTGTACATTAAGAAAACAGCCCAGCCCAGTCCAGATCAAGCCCATACATCTGATATTAGCCGATATGTCTGCTACCAGTCTAAAAATTCCTCTTCACACTCACACAATACATGCAATGACACTGAATGAAGGAAGATTACAGGCTAGTGAGTGGAATGTCTTGTGGATCCAGTGGAAGTGGAAGCATCTCAGTGCTGGCATGGGTCTCCATGTGGCTCCTTCATCTCCAGGGTTCTGATTTCATCAGCGAAGCTCCTTGTGGCTTGTCAACAGGAATGTTAAGCAGAGTGTGTGTGTCCCACCTCCATGGAGGAAGACAGGAGTTCCCAGAATTCTCAGGAGAAGACCATGCACACACAGAGGCATTATTGGTTATAACTTGATTGACAGGCTAGATTCCACCCCTTCACTCAAGTTAACAGGAGATTATGTAACTGCCACAATCTGTATAGCTATCATTGTACTAGCACCAAGCTGTTTTAACTACTATGGTCATGTAATAGGTTTTGAGAACTGGTAGAGTGAAGCCTCCTGGTTTTTTTACTTCTGTGTTAGTAATTAGTTTTTCCATTTCTTTAAAAATGTAATTAGGGTTTAGAACAGAATCACATTGTGTTTATAGATTACTTTGTGCAATATTGATATTTTAACGATATTAAGCTATCCTATCCATGCACATAGGATACTCTTATATTTCTAGAGGTCTATTTAGGTTTCTTGTAATAGTTTTCTGTAGTTTCATTTGTATAGATCTTTTATTCCTAGGAATAAATAAAAATAAATTTTTATTTAGTCCTAGGCATTTCATCTGTGTGTGGCTGTTGTAAATGGTATTGTTTTCTTAATTTCTTTTTCAGAGCTTTCTTTATTAGTATACAAGACTAGGAGAATGATAGAGGAATATAACAAACAAATGGGAACAGAAATTCCATTTGATGCTGTAATGCTACTGTCAAAATCCACTGCCATTGAGTCCATTACAACTCTTAGTTGCCCTACAGGACTGGGTTGAGCTATCCCTGTGTGTTTCCCAGACTGTAACTCTACAGCACTAGAAATCTCCATCTTTCTCCCATGGAGCAATTGGTGTTTTTGAACTTCTGATCTTGAAGTTAGCAACCCAACACATAATCATTATTGCCACTAGGATCTGTCTGTTGCATACATACCCTAAAGAAGTAACATCAGTAACAAGAACAGATGTATTCATTCCTATGTTCATCTCAGTAGTTGGAAATTACACCCAAGTCTATTGGCAGAAGATTAGATAGAGACTTTGGTACATATGCACAATGGAATACTATGAGTCTCTAAAAACATTGATGAAACCACAAAGAACCCCATGAAATCAATGAATCTGGAGAACATTATACTGAGTGAAACTAATCAATCACAAAGGCCAAACATTATATGAGATCACTATTATAAGGAAAAACACCAAGACAGAGCAGCCCTATGTTCCCAAGTTATGTAATCATTTAATATGATCTCCTAAGTGATGTTATGTCTAATTCTTTTGAGCCATTTATCACTCCTTTAGTTGTATATCTTAAAATCATTTCTTAAAAAAAAAAAAAAAAACCAAACCAACAAACAAAAGCATCACTTCTTCAGAGAAGGTTCCTCGTCAGAAGGTATTGCTTCTTCATTTGGCAGGAATAGACTTTCCTATAATGTAATAGACGACTTTCCTGTAATGGTGCTTTTAAAGGAACTTAAAGCTGACATGCCCTTGGGTGGGAGGAAGCAGATGACTGTTATCTCGATGTCCTGGACTTTGAATTCATTGAATTCTATCTCAAAAGTCACGCTTTCCAGGTTGCCAAAGAACTGGCAACCTGAGAACAACATACATTTGCTTTTTCCATTTTTTCATTACTTTGTGTGAGATGTATTAGTCATTCAGCCACAGTTTTGCCTTAGTGAATGAATGTTATCAAAAATTTTGCCTGTGTCTAACTCTCATTTTTTCTTTAGCATTTAAGCCACTTAAGTTTTTAACATGTTTAAGTGAACATTCCATGTAATTTAGACTAATGAACTGTCCTATATTTGTGCATATTCTTTTTCACATTCTACTCTTATTTACTGCTATTCAGTCAATCCTGACTCATAATTATCCTATAAGATAGGGTAGACCTGCCTCTGTGGGTTTCCAATATTGTAACTTCTTTCAAGCTTCATCTTTCTCCCATGCAGCAGCCTGTCATTTCAAACTGCTGACCTTGTGGTTAGCAGCTCAATGAGTGACCACGATCCACAGGGAGCTTCATTTTCAAGCGAAGTTTAAATTATATACCATTAACTAGATTAAATATATTATTTATACAATTACTAAGTATACCCTGTATTTAGAAAATATAATGCTACTCATTATATATATGTGTATATATATACACACATTACATATATAAATGGATTTTGAGTTTTCACTTAATTGTAAACTCTAATCTAAGAGCAATTCATTCTTATGACATGGCTCAACTTAGTACTTGAGATCATAGCCAAGTATGGTAAAGCCTAACAAATTATGGTAATAAATAAGATGGTTCTTGCCTTTCAAAAATAATTGCATCTGGGGTCTTAAAAGTTTGTCTTAAACAAAGAGCCATATAAGTGAGGTGCCAGCTAAATCCACAAGGTAGAAGCACTTTAGCTCATGTGACTCAAGGGCTGTGACTAGTAAAACCCAAGGTCAGAGAAGGGAACTGTATTAGAGCTTAAGTGTTGAATACTCAGTTGGCAGAAGATTATAGATGTAAGAGAAAGTGCACAATCCATTTGTGGAGTCCCCACATGGATGTAGCCTCCATTGAGTTCTCTCAGACCATAGCACAGGCATGAGGACAGACTTGTCCACAGACAGGGTGCATTGGAAGGTTCATTACTAATGACAGAGTTAGATTAAAATACATCTTACCATTTGTTTTACCTTTGTACCTATGTTTAAATTGTACTAGCTGTTTTTGAATTATATTTACTGTATTTTATTTCATTATTCCTGCAGAGATTTTTTTCTTCTTTTACTTTTTGTATTATATTAATATGAAATCTAGTACAGGTAAACCTACAGAGACAGAAACTAGATTATAATTTCTTGGGGATATGGCAGAGGAAGTTGATGGAGCAGGAAGTGTTAATAACAATAGATGCAAGGATGAAGAAAATGTTCCAAAATTGATAATGATTGTAAAACTATTTGATAATGTATTTGATATTTGTAAATGATAATGATTGTAAAACTATTTTTATGAATTTAAACCATTGAATTATATGTAAATTATGTCAATAAAATGGTTAAAATAAAACAGAAAGCAAAAAGCAACAGAGAAATGAAATCCATTGTGAAGAGAAAAATTTTAAAAGTCAAGATTGACAACATTGACAAATACTGAAATGATCAAACAATGACATTAAAATCATGATCATAACCATCTTTGATATATTTAAAAAGTCAAGTAAAAACATTGCTAGTCCTATTGAGTCTCTTCTGACTCATAGAAACTCTATGAGCCACCAAACAAAACGCTGCCTGATCCTACGTCATCCTCACAGGGTTTCTTAGGATTGAGCCCATCGATGCAGCTGTGGTGTCAATTGATATTGTTGAGGGCCTTCCTCCTTTTTGCTGCCCCTCTACTTTACCAAGCCTGATGTACTTCTCCAGGGACTGGTCCCTCCTGGTGCCCAAAGGATGGGACATGAAATCGCACTATCTTACCTCTAAGGAGCATTCTGGCTATATTTCCAAGATATACTTGCTTATTCATTTGGCAGGCCATAGTATTTTCAATGTTCTTCACCATAATTGGTATTCCAATGTTTAGCACCATAATTTAAATGCATCAAATCCTTTTTGGTCTTCTTTATTTAATGTTCAATTTTCACATGCATATGATATGATTAAACAACAAAACCCAAATACAGCTTTTAGAGGTGGAAAAATACAATTGTTTTAGAGGAATGCCATAATGGTTAGAAATAATGGAAGACTCAAAGTTACTGAAGAAAAAAATGTGAATTAATAGAATTTAAAAGTTTACAGGGGGATAACAGGACTTTAAAAGTAAGCTTTTCACCATTAAGTTATGTGTTATTCTTACATAACTGGAGTTCCCAACAAAGAGAAAGTAGTAGAGAAAACAGCAAGATATTTGAAAAAAATGACTAGAAAACATCATATTTGCTAAAAATTATAAAAACAGAGATTCAAGAAACCCAACAAACCAAGAAATGTGTAGAAAATTATAACAAGACTCATCCTAATTAAAGTGCTTAAAATCAGAGATTAAAAGAAAAGTCTTGAAAGCCGAGAGACAGTTGTAAGCAGGTTGTTGAAGAAACAAAATGAGCAGAGACCAGATATAGTTGAAGAGGTTTATTGGGGTCCAAACCCAGACTCAATGCTCAGCAACCACACCAGATTCTGTTGAGGGCCAGGTGTGGACCCTGAGCTGAGACTGGGGACAAGCTTTTATAGGCATGCAGTTTATTGGGTCACACAGAAGACTGCAGTACTTTGCATTATCTTTTAGCTTGCACCAGCACGTGGTTTTTCTAAAAAGCTGCAGGATAAAGAAGCAGAACATTTGATTAAGCTGACCTTTACACAAGCTTAGGATAATCCTGTTTGCTTTTGTTCTTATTGCAAACCTGGAACAATCTCATCTAGAACAATTCCAACTTCCTTATCACCTAGAACAGTTCCAACTTCCTTATCACCCAGAGCAATTCCAACTTTCTTATCACCTAGAAAAACTCCCACTTTCTTATCACCTAGAACAATTCCAAAGCCCTTATCACCCAGAGCAATTTCAACTTCCTTATCACATTCCTCATCACATCCTTCCTTCTCGCATTTCTTATCACATTCCCCACAGGTTTTAGGTCAACATGGAGTCTTCTGACTCAGTTGGGGATGGTTCTCATAGAGTTGTCGAAGGGCCATCAATTTTACTGCACTAACTCGCTCCTGCACAAACTTTATGAAAACATTTATAAGTCAAAGGCCAAAAATTAATAACAGGATTAAAATGCCTAAAGGCCCTGCGATGGCTGACAGACGGGTTGTCAGCCATGGGGATACATTAAACCATACTTCAGACTAACTTTGTCCTTGCCCTTTCCCTTTCATCTAACTCTTTCTTTACTTCAGCTAGGGTCTGCCTAACAATTCCAGTTTTGTTTGCATTAAAGCAACAATCTTTCTCTAGGGCTACATAAGCCACCTTGCTGGCTTGTAACAAGTGCAGAGGCACCTAGGGCTGAGGAGACGGTCACTCTTAGACCTACTAAAAGGGGCATTAATAGAGGAGCGACTCTGTGAAACTGGGTGCGCCCAGCGATTCTGCCCAGGTGTTCTCTTCCTTCTGTCCCGCTAAATAGGTACATGTGAGTGACTGCATAGACCCATATGCACAGCTCAGGGTAACAGGGACATAGAGACAAGGGGTGAGTCCAGAGGTACAAGCAAACCAGATGGTAACAAGGCTTTAAATGGGGTGCAACCGACGCCTAACAATGCTAAGGGCAGGGCAGCCACCCACCTAGCCCTGGTCTCTAGAGTTAATTTAGCTAGAGTCTCTTTTAGGGTCCAGTGTATCCTCTCAACTTGCCCTGAATTCTGAGGGTAATAGACACTGTATAATTTCCAATTTGTGCCTATAATTTTCTTTAATGTTTGTATAATTTTCGCAACAAATCCAGGTCTATTGTTTACCCAA
>NW_022103928.1:4148456-4151177 GCF_000313985.2 Echinops telfairi | reverse complement strand
TTGTTTTCTCCTCCGGACTATCTTATCTAGATAGATCTGTAGAGATAATAATATGCATCAAAAACTAAGCCATAGCAATATAGATGATCAACGAGAACACAGTGATGGCAACAAAAAAGGAAACCAATTACCCATAGAAGAATAAGTTAATTAAAAGAAAAAAAACTTAAAGCAGAAAGAAAAACCTGTAAATGGATCAAGGTCTGATTTTTTATCTCTAGGCGTGTCCTTCAGTCAGGACCAATGGGGTACCATGCTCTGACCCCCGAGTCTGTCCTTTGTACTCCCTCAGGGGCTCTTCTTCTTTATTTTTATTTTCAGGCCCTTCTGAGGTCAGTAAACTTCTTTCCTTATCTTTAAAGGGGACAGGGTACTGACAGATTGCCACTGGGCTTGCTCCGGGTTTTAGCTGAACCACAAATGCAGGCAGTGGGCGGCAAGCCCAGGGGGGCATGTCTTCTGCCCAAACCCTGGGACTGCAGTCAATATAGTCTTCCCTCACATGCTCGAGAGGAAGACTTGGTGACTGTCATTCAAGGGAAGAGTCACCGACACCTGCCAGGGGGCTTCTTCTTCGGGCCCACTCAATGCTACTTGGGTCTGGTCTGGTTGAAAGCTGACCACCCCCTTACGTTTGTGCAGTAAGTCTTTCCTAGAAGAGGGTAGGGGCAGTCTGGCATGAGGAGGAAAGAGTGTTCAACCTCACCTTTTCCAAGGTGTATGTTCCTCCCTGTAATCCAGGAGACTTTTCTAATTTGCCTGTTGCTCCGTGAATGGTAGTCTTCTTTTTGCTGATGGGGCCTGCTGCTTCGTTGAGGACCGAGTGGGTTGCCCCTGTGTCTACAAGGGATGTAACAGGCCTGTCCCCTATTTTCAGGGCTATCATGGGCTTCAGGGGGACAGCGGTGCCCTGACATCCTCATTCCAGTTCTAAGACTGGAGTGGGTGGAGTCTCCACCCAGTGGGCTGATTTCCACGATGTGGTCGTTTTAGGCAGTTGAACTTCCAATATCCTTTTTCTTTGCAATAAGCACATTGGTTCTTACCTAGTCGTTTGCAAGTGTTCTGTGTGTGCCGCCTGCCTGGCCCAGTCGGGGTTCTGGCGAGGATTCTGGCCATTGCTTTGGCTTGCTTCTCTTCTGGTGGGTCTCTGTTGTTATAGGTCTTTTCTGCTATTTGTAATAATTCACTAACATGTCCCCCCAAAAATCCTTCCACGTTCTGTAACTTTTTTCTGATATCTGGTGCAGCCAGATAAGCTACATTCATGGCTTTTTGGTTATCTGGTGCCTTCAGGTCTATTGGGGTATATAGGAGGTAGGCATCAAACAACCTCTCTAAGCTGCTAGGCTCTCATCCTTGCCCTGAATTACACTTGTTACTTTGGACAAATTAATCGGATGGTGTGCTCCCTTCCAGAGACCATTCATCAGAGTCTGGCGGTATGTGAGGAGACATTCCCTACCGTCAGGGTGGTTTGGGTCCCAATCAGGGTGGTGCAAGGGGAAAGCAGATTCCAACTCCTGGGGGTCAGTCTCGGGTTACCCGTTTGCTCCCAGGACCTGCTTCTGGCTCTCCCTGCGAATGCGATCGTGCTCCTCAGCTGTCCACAATAACAATCCACAGGGTGCTGTCTATGAGTTGGTCTGCATGTCAGGTTTTTCCATGTATTTGACCTAAAATGAAAGCTGTAACCAGATCACAGAGCGAGGAGAGGTGAAAGGTTCCTTCACAGGGCCATCCCAGGTCAAAGAGTGGCCAGTCACAGGTTCAAAGGGTTATTGGGGTGCTGCAGTTAACTTTTCTCCACAAGAGACAGCCTGTGTGTCAGCGAGGCTGGTGGGCCTGCGTGAGATTGGGTGGGCTGGACCCCTGTTTCCCTGGGTCAATGCCATACCTGTAAGAGGAAAAGTGATAGCCACAAGACAAACAGACACCAAAACACAGAACCAATGGTACACAGACAAACCCAACACAGGTGCTTCAGAACTGAAGATTTCCCTGGGGCCCTACACTCCATGATGAACGAAGAAAGATAATGTGGTATATATCCATAGAATGGAATATTATACAAACACAGCAAAACTCCACTTATGATGCGGTTACGTTTATACAAAAGGTTCAGAATAGGCAAATGGAAAGAGGCAGAAGGTAGATTAGTGGTGAGAGGGCCTTGGGGCAGGGGAGTGGGGAGTGATTGTTGAAAATCTTCTGAAATCAGACAGTGGTGTCGGTGCACAACTCTAGGAATATACTAAATAACACTTTTCAAAGGGTGAGAATTAAAATGAGGGAAAAAAGTATTTTCTCACAGCTGATATGAGGAATGAGGAAGAAGATGGGCTGCATTCTGCACTGAGCCCCAGCTCTGCCCCCAACTAATTGTGTGACTGCTAATTACTTAACCTCTCTGTGCCTCGGTTGCCTCATCCTTACAATGGACCTGGCGATAATGTCTATCTCAAGGGACTGTTGAGAAAACTGAATGGACTAGCTGGTGTTACGGCTTTGGTAGAGGGAGGTAGGTGGTTAGGCACTCTCTGAGAAGTCCCGGTAGCAGAACAGATGACGTGTAGGCTGCTAACCAAATGGACAGCAGTCCAAACCAACCGCTGCTCTGTGTGACAAAGCTGAGGCTTCCCAGCTCTTTAAGGATGCCAAGCCGTGGGACATGTACGGAGCAGTTCCACTCTGTGCGATGGGGCGGCTATCAGTCGAACT
>NW_022103928.1:4130737-4147184 GCF_000313985.2 Echinops telfairi | reverse complement strand
AGAAGCAGAACATTTGATTAAGCTGACCTTTACACAAGCTTGGGGTCATCCTATTTGCTTCTGTTCTTATTACAAACCTAGAACAATTTCACCCAGAACAATTCCAACTTCCTTATCACCCAGAGCAATTTCAACTTCCTTATGCATAGTTCCCATAAGAATAATGCAAATGTAAAAACAGCAGAGAAACATCTGTAGAGTGCCAAGAAAAAATGCCAACACAGACCATTTGTGTTAGGCTCTCCTGAATGCCTAGTGACCCCAGGCACAACAAAATGAGACACGACTGAGTCCTGGGCCAGCTGCTATAAACATGACATATATATGTATATATAAACATATAAACATAATATATACATAAACATATAAGCCCATTGTTGCTGCCACAGTTAATCCATCCCACTGAGAGTCTTCCTCTTTTTTCACTGACGTTCTATTTTAACACGCATGATATCCTTTCCAGAGATTGATCTCCCATGATAACATGTCCCAAATACATGAGAACAATTCTGGTCATCCTTGATTCTAAGGAGCCTTCTGGCTATACTTCGTCCAAGACACATTGTTTTATTCTCTGGCAGCCCATGATACTTTCAAATTATTTTGTGGGGAGCAGAGGACAGGAAGAGAGTGTATACAGATGAATCCTTTCTTCTCATGTATTAAGGAGCCTGGCAGGCTGGGTTTCTGGCTTGGAGGGAGACCACCCTTGTGTGTTGGAGGGGAGTCCCAATCACACTCATAATTAATATTGCTCCTCACTACACCCTCCCTAACAGTGCTTCCTTAAAGTTACCTCTTACAAGCACATGACTGAATACTATATAGCCAGCAGCTTTAACTATAGAAGCAGACATACTTTTGTTCTCTCTTCCCACTGTGTCATCCAAACTTCATACGTCCCCTAAGGCAGGTATTAGATTTCTTTACCTGTGAGCTCAGGGGCCTTAATGTAGATACCACTTAGTTTGTGATCATGTAACGACTGACTATTCATGCTTTATGGCCACCTATAAATGTCCCAAGATAGTAAATATTTACTCTCTTCTTCCAGTTGTAAGAACCCCCAATAAAATGATCTTTTAATAAAAAAAATTTTTAAGAGGGGCTGAGGTGAGCATGCTGTCATGAAATGTGTCTGACTCCCTCGTTGTATTCTCTCTTATCTTTCCTATCCTCTGTGACTTTACTGTAAACTTTATATATTATTGCCATACAGTTGTGCCTACTGGCCCTTCAGTTGTTGGAGGGTGGTTTCCTCTGACAAATGGCACCCCAAGCAGGGAGATTAGGAAAAGAACTCTCTTGAGTTATACCCCATGTAACCATTGTATGGACTCACTGGACAGAGGGGATGTATTGGGGAACTTTGAGTGTTTTTAGTCTGAGTGAGATACAGATCAGGAGAAGAGCAAAGATACAGATTACTGTATCATCACTCTTAGCCACCTCTTGAAGAATCAAAATGTAATGGTAAGGAATAAAAAGATGAAAGAATTTCTTTGAGTGGTAAATAAATTTAATCCTTCTTTTCCAGAGTCAGGAACCTTTGATATGGATATCTGGGACACAGGAGCTATTAACCTAAGAAAGGCTCCCAGAGAAGGACAGAGTATACCTATGGAAACCTGGGCTCTGTAGAGGCAGATTAAAACAATTCTGGAACCTCTGCATGGAGAGAAAGCAAAGAAACAAAACCAGCAGAGTACTGAGAAGTCGGAGGTGAGCTATCCATATTTAAAGAGCTATCAAAGCAGTGAGAAGCTTGTGAACTATCTAAATTTAAATCTGAGAAAGGCAGTCAGAATGAATATCAGACAGCTAAACAGATTTTAGTCAGAGCTGAGAAAACTAAGCCTGAATCAGAAGGGGGCATCTTAGTAAGACATCTGACTCCCCTCTCCCCCAACCAGAATACAGTGTAGAAAATCCTAGGGATTATAAAACAATAAAGCAATCTGGTGCAGGCAGTAAGGATGAGGAGATTAGCCCCAAGGAAATGTGACCTGAGAGAACCCACACAGAAGATGAGGTTCAGGAAGTGAAGCTTAGCAATATACCAATCAAGAAAACCAATGCAGAAAATAAAGGCAGAGAGGCAAAGTGCAGAAAGGCACATTTGCTTTTACAGGTAGAAAAAGGTATAGCACAGGAAGGAGCTTTAGAAATTAAGATGGTTTTACCTGTCTGACCCACAACACCCACAAGTTGTTCAGAACATCATCACAGTGTGTTCCCCTTTAAGCTGTTTAGATCTCCAGCAACTGGTCTCTAATTATAACCCAGACTCCCTTTTTGTAGCTAGCATGATAAGGTCTTTTTCAGAGTCTAAATGCTGGATCCAGAGTCTAAATGTTGGATCCATGCTGACTGGAGATCTTTGACAAAATAATGCCTCTCTCCTTCAGACTTCTTACAGTACCAAATCCAGTGAACTGAAACTGATGAGACACAGGCTCACTGGAATGCAGAGAGGGGTATCCCCATAAGGATAGATCAGTTAATGGGAAATGGTAATTTCATCACAGTGGACGTGCAATTGCAGGTTATTGAACACATGTCCTCACAGATATGCAGCGTTTGTGTGCGGGCTTGGGTAAAAATAATACCAGCAGAAGAGAAATGGCCAAGTTCCACCGCTATATGACAGTTGAATGATGAGTTCTATATAGACTCTGTGACCTGATTATAGGATGCTGTTAGCAAAAATGCAAATAGCATGCAAGCAGCAGAAAATCTCACTCTTATGTTCACCTCTGAAAATGCAAACCCCTCCTGTCAATCTTCAATCCACCCATTCAAGGAGCACTGCGTCCTCCTCGATTATCTCAGAATATGCAAGGATGCAGGGATGGATGAATACCAGGCGGACCTCTGAGCCACTGCTAGGGCCAATTTCATCAAACCATCATAGCCACTGCTATGACCAACTACACAAAGTCCTCTATGACTTTACTATAATCTTCATATATTATTGTCATACAATTGTACCCACTGGTCCTTCGGTTGTTGACTGGTTTTGACATTCTTTCAACATTGAAAGAATGGAGCACTATACACATCAAAATTATATTTTACAGTAATGATGAAATAGTGCTGTACATTAAAAAGAATATGCCATTCAAGATTTTCATTACAAGTAATGTTAAAGGTTACAATAAAAGATACCAATTGAAAATATAGCTCTACATAGAATAATAAAGGGTACTAGAAATTGGAGCAACATAGTGAGAGATATATTAGAGGGATTTGAATAGTTCATGGAAAAATTCCATTATCTTTTCATTCAGTTTCTCCATGAAATTCTGAAAACCATTATTATTATTATTTTTGTTTGTTTGTTTTTAGTTGCGTTAAGTAGGCTCTGACTCAAAGTGACCTTAATAGAACAGAAAATTATGTTGCCCAGTCTTGATCTCTCTTCATGATCACTGGTATATTTGAGTCCATGTTTGAAACCATTGTCTCAGTCCATGTCATTGATGCTCTCCCTCATTTCATTGTTTTTTTTTAAATGGATAAGCCAGACTGGATTCAAGCAATTGGATTTTTCAGATGATGTGTCCAAAGTAAACTCACTCTACTCTCACGCTCCTCATTTCTAAGGAAAGTTCTAATTGTTTTTCTTCTCAGATTGATTGATTTGTTAATTTGACAGTTCAGGATCTATTCCTTATTAATAACCACAATCACAGTTCAAGTATATTCACTGTTTTCTTGTGCCTTTCTTATTATATATTTTTTGAGTACATATGTTATTATCATTAGATGACAGCAAGTTGGTTGTGACTCATAGTGACCCTATGTCCAACAGAAGTAAACAATGCTCCGTCCTGGTTCATCCTCACAATTGGTGCTATGGTGGAGCCTGTTAATGCAGCCACTGTGTCAATATATCTTGTTCAGGGTTTTAATATTTTTCTCCCCTTCCACAAGCACAATGCCCATTTCCAGGAACTTCACTCTTCTCTGATAATAGGTGTAAGGGACAAGGTCTTCCCATCCTGGCTTCTTTCAAGACAGAAGTTTTTGTTATCTTGGCAGTCCATTGGACTTTCAATAATCTTCACCAGTCTTATAATTCATGTGTACCATCTTCCTTCCATTTTCCGTATTTATTGCCCAACTTCCACATGCATTTGAGGCAATTAAAACTATCATACCTTGAGCCAGGTTCATCTTAGTGCTCAAAGTGACGTCTTTGTTTTTCAATTCTTTAAATCAGTGGTTCTCAACCTTCTTAGTGCTGTCACCCCTTTAATACAGTTCCTCATGTTGTGGTGACCCCCAACCGTAAAATTATTTTTGTTGCTATTCAGAACTGTCATTTTGCTACTGTTATGAATTGGGCAACCCCTGTAAAAGGGCCGTTCGACACCCAAAGGGGTTGCGACCCACAGGTTGAGAACCCCTGCTTTTAAATAGAACATGTACAGCAGATTTGCCCAATGCCACACATGGTTTGATTTCTTGATCACTGCTTCTATGAGCATTGATAGTGAATCCAAGCAAGATAGAATCTTTGACAACTTCAATATTTTGATAACTTCAATCTTTGTTGATCATGATAGTATCTATTTAGTCCATTTTGAAGATTTTGCCTTGTTTACATTGAGTTGCAATACATACTGAAGGGTGAAGCCTTTGGTCTTCATCAGCAAGTGTTTCAAGTCCTCCTCACATTCAAGAAGTAAGGTTGTACCTCGTCCAATTCTGATGCTGACACTGTGCTCTGGTTTATATAGTTCAGCTTCTGAGACTATTTTCTCAGCATCCAGATTGAATAAGTATGGTGAAAGGATACAGTTCAGAGACACACCTTTCCTGATTTTTAAACCACACCATATTTACTTATTCTGTCTGAATGATTGCCTCTTGGTCAATTTACACGTTCTGAATGCTAAATAAATATTCTGAAATTCCCAATTTTCACAATGTTATGAATAATTTCTTAAGATCCACACAGTGATCCCACTGTGTGTCTTTGTATAGTCCATACATGCAAGTACACATCTTGCTGATATTCTTTACTTTCAGTCAAGAGCCATCTGACATCAGCAATGACATCACTTGTTTCATAGTTTCTTCTGAAAATGGCTGCTCCCTGTCAATGTACTGCTGCTACCATTTTCAACAAAATTTTACTTGCCTAAAATTAAAAATTCTGACCATATCAAGTATTGGCATGGATGTGCAACAAAAAAATGCTCATATACAGATGATGGATAATTTGATATGGTATCATCATTTTGAAAAAATACATTCTATGTGGGTTTACCATTAGGTCAAATGAATGTTGATAAAAATCAACAACAAATAATAAGTGGGCTGCATTTTTCAAAGTGGTGTAAACTTTCATTCTGCTAATGACTAAAAATGTTAAATGCCTTTTCATGTGTTTATTATTTTCACCCATATATCTTCTTATGTGAAATGTCTCTTCAAATCTTTGGCTCATTTTTATTGGGCTATTTGGTTTCTTGTTACTGATTTTGAAATTATGTATATGCATATATATATGCAATGTGCAAATATTTATAAACTATTTTATTGAAAATGTGTTCCCCCAATCAGTACTGTCTTCCCATATTTATGTAACATCTTTCAAAGTGAAGAATTCTTAAATTTTGATGAAATCCAAGGTACATTTTTTTGTAGATCATGCATTTTGTGTTGCATATCACAGATCTTTGCTTACACCAAGAACATAACTTTTTCCTATGTTTCTTTTAGAAGTGTTAAATTGTTAGCTGTATATACAGGTAATTTTATATTGCATTTTAAGTTAATTTTCCTAGGTGAAAACATTTTTTTACTTGCATCTGATATTTAAGGTATTATTTGATAATTAACCCATTCTACTTGGCTACACTTCTAATTAACCCAACTGTAAGAAATCTGTGTTTGCAACTTCCAGTTGGTTGGCCAGGTAGTTGTCTTTCAAATTTCTTGCCTTACACAAATGAGTGCTTCCAGTGCTTCATCAGCTTCTTGAAACATACCATTTGATACTCCATCAATTGCTGGAGTTTTATGTGTTTGTTGATGTCTTTAGTGCAGCTTGGACTTCTTCCTTCAATATATTCTTGATCATATACTATCTTGGTTGAATGTAAATATATTCAATATGTGTGTTGGTATAGTGACTGTGATCTTTCCTTTCTGTCTGTCCTTTCAATGACCCATTTTTTATGTCATCCCACTCAATAGATTTTCTAACAGTATTCATCGCGTCCAATCTGTTCTTGAGATGTCCTGTAACTTTAGGTAGGATGTATTTAAGGCCTTATTTTGGCTCTTGTGGACACTTGCTTTATTGCTATGCAATTTCCATCTGAACTTACACATGAGCAATTGATGGTGTGTTCCACTTTCAGTCCCTGTCTGCTGATATTGAACTTCTCCACTGTCTCTTCCCACAGTTGTTGTCAGTAGGATTTCTGTGTATTCCATTTAGCCATGTCCCCATGTATACTCATTTATGTTGTTGAAAAGGTTTATTTGCAGCAAAGAATTCATTGGTATTGAAATAATAGATATGTGATCTCCAGTTTTGATTATAATATCAATTCCATATTGTCCAACTATTCCTTCCTCTTTGTTTCCAACTCTAGCATTCCAATCATCAATAATCATCAATACATCTTGACTGCATATTTGTTGAATTTCAGACTGAAGAAGTTGGTATAGAATTCATCAATTTCTTTATCACTAGCTGTAGTGGTTGGTGTATAAATTTTCACTAGCTGTAATGGTTGGTATGCAAATTTGAGTAATAGTTGTATTAACTGGATTTCTTTAAATGAGTTGGATTTATAATTTCTTTATGTAATACATAATATTTTTAATATTGTGAAATATTATATACCAATATATAAATGTATAAATATTATTTATGAAATTATATAAAATTGACTAGATTTAATTCTATAAATTGCATAAATTTACATATAAATTAAATAATAAATATAAAGTTACAATAGATAATATAATATAAGGTTATTTTATATATATATATATATATACTTTTGGATGTGAGGGGCTCATTCTCTGGCATTATACCTGACAATGTTCTTCTATCCATGGGATTTTCAGTATACTTGAGATATTCTTCTGTTACTTTTGAATTTTTAAGTGGTTAATTCACAAGAAGTAGGCAGCATATATCTTCTTTATAGTTCTTAATCCAGATGTTTCACTGAAACCTTTCACCCTGGTGACCTTGCTGGTATTTGAAATACTGGTGATATAACTTTTCACATTACAGAGAGATGCAGGTCAGTGCAGTAATAAAACCTGACAAAGAAGTGGTGGTTCATGCACATGAGGCAATAGGAAATATCATGGCTTAAGTCAGGCACACATTAAGCATCAAAGGGACAGCTTTGGTTTTTAAAACTTTAAGGAAGTCTTTTGCAACAGATTTTCTCTCTGCTATAAGTTAATTGAATTTTTAAATTTCCTTTTCCATGATATTTATTGCTGATCAAAATACAATTAAATCATTGACAGCATCTATTTTTTCCTCTTATTATCATGATGCTATTTACAGAATATTGCTTCATTATTTAAACTTCTTTAAATGATAGAATATCTATAATAAAAATATACTTATTTTACACCATACAAAATCACTAACTCAAGATGATTTATAGGATTATTAATCTTCCAGAAGCAAATATAGAAGAAAAGCTTTTCATCTTGGATTGGCTAAAGATATCTTATCTATAACATCAAAAGTATGACTTATTCACAAGAATGAATTGTCAACTGGACTTCATCAGAATTTAAAAGTCTTCCCCTTAAAAGACACTATAAAGATAACTAAAAGACAAGCCACGGAGCTTGGTAAAGTATTTTCAAATCATGTTTCATAAAGGACTTGCACATAGAAGTCCACAGCTGATTCTCCTTCATCCTGGTACGTAGGCTCCATAAAATCACCATGAACACTGAATCGTTTTTCCTGTAAAGAGTTACATTCTTGTGATCATCTAGTCATATGTTCTATACCGCACCCATCCCCAAACCCACGGCCATCGAACCATTCTCACTAAAAGCAACCCGACAGGGCAGAGCAGAACTGCTCCATAGGGTTTCTCAGATTTTAAATCTTTTCAGGAGCAGATAGCACCATTTTTCTTCCATGAAGAAGCGTATGGGTTTGAACCACTGACCTTGTGATTAGCAGCTCAATGGTTAAGCCACACAATAGAAATCAATACCAGAGTTGTGTTAAGCTGGACTCTCTAGAGAAGTAAAACCAATCACACACACACACACACACACACACACACACACACACACACACACAGAAAGACATTTACATAAAAAGAGGGTGGCCCACACCATTGCAGAAGTGATCAAGCTCAAGTTTGTGGGACAAATGCTTTGCAGGAGGCCCTTTGCTACTCATACAGATGCTGAGCTGATGAACCAGGAAGCAGGATGGTGGAGGCTGTGTGGGATGAATCCAAGGTCAATGAGTAACATGACGGGCCACTAACAATTCCTGGGGTTGGCAGACAACATGACAACCCACCAGCTCAAGTCCCAAGAAGCCAGATTTAGGATCCAGTCCAGCAGGAAGAATGAAAGGGATTTCTACACATTGCTAATTATATATATATTATTCAGGCCATACCTCTAAGCCAACATCACAAGGTTCTGACCGGAGTCACAAGGGGTTGCACTCACCTTAATCTTCCCACAACTGCTTAGTTCTTTATAGACATCCTTCACGGAGTCATTTACATTATGTTAGGTCACATCACGTGAGAGGCCTCAACTGCCAAACTGCTGAGCTTCCTGGCTCAGCCAAGTTGACACAAAACTTAACAATGACAAAAAACAAACTCACTGATATTGATCGAAGTGATTCTATTTCATACCAAATACACCAAACTAACTGCCATTGAGTTTACTCTGACTCATAGAAATCCTATAGGACAGAGTAGAACTGCTCTTAAGGGTTTTGAGCTTATAAATCTTTCTTTTTAAGTCATTGTATTAGGGACTCTTATAGCTTTTATCACATTCCATCCATCCATCCATTGTGTCAAGCACAATTGTACTTATGGTAAGTTGCCATCATAATTTTCAAAACATTTTCTTTCTACTTTAGCTTTGGTATCAGCTCATCATTTTCCCCCTCCCTCCCTCATGAGCCCTTGATAATTTATAAATTAGTATTTTTTTTGTGTCTTACACTGACCACTGTCTCCCTTCACCCATTTTTCTGTTGTTTGTCACCATGAGGGGTAAGCTATAGGTTGATCATTGTGATTGGTTCCCTCTTTCTCCTCCCACTTTCCCCTACCCTCCTGATATCACTATTCTCATTAGTAGTCCTGAGGTGTTTATCTGTCCTGGATTCCCTGAGGCTGTAAATCTTAACTAAAGCAGAAAACCTCACCGTTCTTTCATAGAATGGCTGGTGGTTAAGAACTGTTGTCTTTCAGTTTTTAGCTGAACTCTTAGTCCACCATGCCAACAGGGCTCCTTATTCTGTCCTCTTTTGGATAGAATAAGTGGCCTTTTATAAGGTTCCTGAGACTATAAAACTTTATAGTAGCAGATAGACTAATCTTTCATCCCTGGAGTGGCTAGTGAGTTTGAAACACTGACTTTATAGTTATCAGACCAAAGCCTAACCCATTTCACCATAGGGCTATTTTGTACAGTGCAGTAACACAAATAAAACTGGGATGGGAGTGAGTTCATTAAACAAAGATAAAGCATTCACATTTCATAAAAGAATTAACTAAAATCTAACTGTCATAGAGCCCAGGGTGTGTCACTGAGCAGCACACTGTGAGGTTAAATCTCTGGGCCTTGATTTGTCCAATGAATACCAAGAGAGAGGTGGGAAGACATTGAAAACCTACTATTTTCATATAACACTTAGCATATTAAAAAAATCGTTTGCAGCTCTCTGACCTGCATATCGGTCTCATGTGCAAGTTAGACATGCTTTATGTCATACCACCTTTCAAACTATGTAAGCTAGGTAGCACCAGCAGAGAAGAATTTAAATGTTTCCTAATCTGGGTAATATGACTATATGTCTCATTGTTTTTCAACCTCACAACAATATTGCGTAGGATGCTGTTTGTTTCTTAAACTCATTATCTTGACATATATCCACATAATTAGCTGCTCTTTATCTTTGCCATAACTTAGTAATCCACAACAGATATTGTCCTTTCAAGAGTGGATTCATGCATAGAGAGGTGAATTTATTTATTTTTTTGTGTGGTTGTTCCTTACTGTTGGTTCATTATTGCGACTATAACTCATAGTTGGATGAAGCTCAACTCACATATGATTTTTCTTTGTAAGAATATTGAGAGTACCATGTACTGCCAACAAGACAATCTGTCTTGGGTGAAGTACAGCCACAATGCTCCTGAGAGGCAAGCATGGCAAAACTTTGTCTCATGTACTTTGGACATGTTGTCAGGAGAGACAAGTCCCTGGTGAAGAATATCATACTTGATAAAGTAGAAGGGCCATGAAAAAGAGGAAGGCCCTCAGTAAGATGGATTGAAACAGTGGCTGAAGAAAAAAAAAAAAAAGCCTCAAGCATCAGAACCATTGTGAAGTGATGGCCCAGGACCGGTGATGCTTTGTTCTGCTGTGCAGAGGGTTGCTATGGGTCAGGATTGACTCAATGGCACCTAACAATAACAACAATGACACAGAATTGCATCCAACTTGCATTTAGGAGCATTGTACAGCAATTCAGAACTACACTTTGGGGGTATTTTATACGCAATCACTCAGAAAAAAGGAATAATAGTGTGTGTGCAGGAAGATGGCACCAGTAGACTGTAAAATGGACACTTATTTACAGGATGAGTGCTGAAACAAAGACACAATCTTGCCTTATTTGAACGAAGATGGGAATAAGTACTCTGTACATGCCTATCAATGATGTCCAAAGCACCACAAGTATTGGTTGGGGGTTCCAAATACATTTTAGTGAATAGGGAATTTGAAGATATAGAATCTGTGAATAATAAGGTGTAAACCTAAATAATTCTCAAAAATAAAACATAAGAAAACAAGGAACCTAATTTAAAATACGGACAAAGGAACAAAATAAAATCTTCACAGAAAAAAAGGTACAGGTGAAAAACAAACAAATGCAATGAACAACATCATAAGTAATTAAATAAATGCAAATTAAAACCCTACACACCTATTGAAATGATCCAAACGGCATTATTTTCTCAAACCAAAGAAATGTGGGACAACGGATTTCTCATGCATCACTAATGGGACTGTCAGGTCATGGAGCCTTCTTGATATACCGTGTGCCAGTTGATTAAAACATTCAGCAGACACCTATTGTGATTCAACCATTCCACTCAGCAAACCAAACCAAACTCAGTGCCATCACACCAGTTATCCAACTCATAGCAGCAATACCAGACAGAGTGGAGCTGCCCATTTGGGCTTCGGAGGAAGTAACTCTTTACAGGAAGAGAAAGTCTCCCATTTTTCTCGCATGGAGCTACTGGTGGTTTCAAATGGCTGACTTTGAAATTAGCAACCCAACAACTAATCCACCATGTACTAAAATGAAAAGAACTACATCAAAATTCAAGGATGAATCTCAAATTATTATGCTGAGTGAAAGAAATATAAAAATACACCTTGTATGATTTTTTAAAATTTATTTTTAATTGGAATTAAGTACACACAGTGTATCATATCATTTCATAGCCCAATCATGTCAAGTAGAATTGTACAACTGCTACCACAGTCAGCTTCCATGTATGATTTCCTGTGTGCAGACTTCATGTTCCTAGATGATGGAAGATCATCTGTAATTATGGAAAGCCAGATCACTGTTGTCAGGGGGAAGAGGATGGAGAATATGCAAAGGAGAGACTCAAAAAATACCAGGATGTTTAAGGTGGACAAATATATTTATTGTGTTCATGGTGATAATTTCACAAGGCTATATAAATGTGTAAACAGAATATTATGTAACTTATACTTGTGGTTTGTCATATACTAATTATACCCCAGTAAAACCCCTACCAAAGGAAACCCACTGTCAATGAATAAATTCCAACTTACAGTTTCCCAGACTGCAAGTATTTGGGGGAGCAAACAGACAATCCCATCTTTCTTCCATAGAGCACCTGGTGGGTTTGAACCACAGACCACGAAGTTAAAAGTCCAGCACCCAACTCACAGCACCACCAGATTCCTTAATCACCCAGTAAAAACCACACTCACTGCCACTGAGTCAATTCTGACTCTTAGCAACACTTCTGAGCGTTTCTGACACTGTAACTGTTTATAGGAGTAGAAAGCTCAGTCTTTTAGCCATTGTAACACAATAAATCTATTAAAAGTGGTTAAAGATAAGTAGACTTGCAGGTTAACAATTTTAGGATTAGATTTGGTTCTGAATGGAGAAGGTCAAAGTTATCATTTTGTCAGTCAGGGAATGCTATTTTATGTTGTGGTAACAAACTGATTCTATACCTCTGTGTCCTTTTTACCTCATATGTTCATGGTTAATTGTGATCTCTGTTCGGTCATCTTCACGCCAGGGTCCAGGCTGTTGAAGTTATCACTAAGTGGAACATTGCCTGACATCCTAGAGGTTTCACTCTAGCACATAAATGCACTGCCTGAAATTTATTCCCGTCATTCATACTCACAAGTCATTGGGTGAAATAATCATTTGGCCTCCGCTAAGCCCATGGGACCAGGGAATGCAGTTGGACCTTATTTCCTGAAATCAGAGTCTGAAAATATTTGGCAAATAGTGCAGATAACTAGCACATGACTAATATTCATTAAGGATGTGTGTTAGACAGGGTTCTCTAGCGAAACAAAACCAGGACACTATATATATATGCAGAACAAAGGAATATAACAGCTAATAAGCTAATTAGCTGTACCATACAGTACAGAGGGCTCAATTCAACTCCATTCCATGAAATGGTTAATATACTAGAAGTCCTCCAACTCACGAGGGCTGCTCAGTCCAAGGTCCAGGAGGCAGTCAGCTGAGTCTTCCATAGGGCAATGTAGGCAGTCTGGCCAGAGGCAGCAAACAGCAGGGTGGGTCACCAACACTCAACCAAATGACAGAATCCAACAGTCCCAAGCTCAAGCAATGTATACACCAGCTGCTTGGAGAAGCAGGTCTCAAAGGAATCTTAAGCTCTAGAAACATGATCCACAGATTCGGTGTCCCTCAGGTAATGTAGCTCACAAGTTGAGTCCTAGAACTTGCTAAGGCAGTCGCACACTGGTCCGATTACCAGAGAGCAAGAGAAGGACAGTGGGGCTTGCCAAACCATTTATCTCTTTGCCCTCCAATCTAACTGCAACCTTATTAATCCCACATGTTCCTATTTGGCAAGGCTGGCACAATCAACCTACCTATCACAGGATGCACTGTGAATCAGGTGCTTCTCTAGGAGTCCTGGTAGTGTAGTGGTTACGCTGGGCTGCTAAATGCAAGGTCATTAGTTTCAAACCACCATCCACTCCATGAGAGGAAGATGTGGATTGCTACAACTGTAAAGAATCAGTCTTTGATACTCACAGGAGTAGTTCTACCCTATTGTATGGGGTCACTATGATCAGGGTTGACCCAATGTCAGAGAGAAGGAGTAGCTCTAAACTCACATGTATTCTCTTGATTTATCCTCACAGAAAGTTTCTTGAGGTAGATGCTATTTTCATCAGTGCCACATTTATGAAATGAGAAATTTGGAGCATAGGAATAAAATAACTTACCAGTGTTTGGTAAAATAAGTAGTGGTTGGAGCTTAAATCCAACAATGTTCTTGACTTCTATACCACATTGTTACCTAGTATTCAATGGTTCTCTTCTCACTCAGCCCCAAATCTATTATAAAGTCCATGAAGATACTAGAAAGATACATTAGCATATATTAATCTAATATGATAGAATTTTAAGATGAGTTTCTGGGTTTTGTAACTCATATCTAGTGTCTTTCCACTATACTGGAAAGTCACATTTTTCTTGGCAAAGAAAAATCCCAGGCTCATTGTCAGGCGTGCTGAGGGATCCGGAAGCTCCAAACAGAGATACTTTGTTTATGCTCCATTTTATTTCATTTAGTTGTTGGCTGACAAAAATAAATTTGGAAAAACACTATTCTGTTTCTTTACACATCCACAATCACAGTAAGCTATGGAATAATCACTAGGCCACAGACAGCTTAAAGCAAATAAATAAATAAGGACTCATTGCTGAGGGATTCAAATCATGTTACTTTGAAATGGTGTTTGAGCTTTGGAAACAAAAGTAATTCTGAAGGGGCAAGACGAGGGTGGCAGGATGGATTGAGTAAGTTTTCCTAATAAAATTCTGATATGCCAGTCTTTGCTGTCCTCAAAGAATGAGCAGATGTGTTGTCATGATAGGAAAAAATGTCAGTGAAACTTTCCTAGTTTTTCCTCATCAATGAAGTTTTCAATCTTAAAAAATGTTTTCAAATAAGCTCCCAGGATTGTCCTCTGTCCTTTGAGAAAATCTATCAAGACTTTCCATTTGGAATTAAAACAAACAAACAGACAAACCAGAAACACAGTTACCATTGTGTGCTGAGCTGACTTCTCTTCCTTAAATTTAGCTGGCCCAGCAGATCCCCCAGGAGGCCACTGTTTTGATTGAACATCTTTTTTTTTTTTTGGAAGGTACTCCAATGAGACTAAGACAAGTGTATTACTGAGAGAATTTGTCTTCAGTCATTCATTAATTTAAGGCTTGTTTAAATGCATTTTATTTATTTTATCTAAATAAACTTATGAAAATGTGAAGTGGAATCCTATTAGTAATTTTAAAAATGTATCCTTTTATTATTAGTAAGAATATACTAGTTCAAAAAAACTAATACTTTGTGGTGGAACAAAGGTAAATTTGATCCTCCAAATTGGACAGGCTGTTCCCCAATTTCAGTCTTTATTCCACTCCTACTAGCTGATCACCCCCTGGTCTGGCACAGCACCCATTATGAGACAGGTGTTCAATACTTGTTGAATTCGGTAATGAACTATGTAAAACTATGGAAGCATTGCTTGGACACCAGGAATAGGTATACACTGAATGGATAGGGACACACCAAGTGTCAAACTGAAGAATATATAAACCTCCTGCTACTTACTTCTTCTAACAATATTTAACAAAGCTATAGTGCATGTTTTAAAATCAGGAAAGGTGTGGATCAGGATTGTATCCCCTCTCCATACTTGTTTAATTTGTATGCTGAGAAAATCATCAGAGAAGCTGGATTATATGAAGAAGAATAAAGCATGCGAATTGGAGGAAGTCTTATTAATAACCTTCATTATGCTGATAACTCATCCTAGCTTACTGAAATCAAGAAAGACTTGAAGTACTATCTGATGAAGATCAAGGTTTGCAGCCTTCAGTATGGATTACAACGCAATGTGTAGAAGACTAAAACCCTCACATATCGATCAATAAGTAACAATATGATAAACGGAGAAAAAGTTGAAGTTGTCAAAGACTGTCTTACTTGGGTCCACAATCAATGCTCATGGAAGCACCAGCCAAGAGATCAACAAATGGGTAGTATTTGGTCTTTCTGGACAAAACCTCTTTCAAGTATTGAACAGCAAGGATGTTACTTTGAGAACTGAGGTGTGCCTAACCCAAACCATGGCATTTTCAGTTGCCTCATATGCATGTGAAATTTGAACATTGAATAAGGGAGACTGAAGAAGAATCAATGCATTTCAATTGTGAGGTTGGAGAAGAATATTGAAAGTACCATAGACTGCTAAAAGGACAAACCAATCTGTTATGGAAGAAGTAAGGCCATAGTGCTCCTTAGAGGCAAGAATGGCAAGATTTCATCTTACATAATTTGGACATAGTGTCCAAAGTTCTATCCAAAAGAGGGATCAGACTCTGGGAAATGACATCGTGCTTGGTAAAGTGGAGGGACAGAGAAGGCGAGGAACACCCTTGATGAAATAGATTGAGATAGTGCCTGGAATAATGGGCTCAGCCCCAGGTCAACTGTGAGGATGACACAGGACAGGGCACTGTTTGTCCTTCTGTGTATAGGGTCAAACAGACTTCATGGCAATTTACAACACCACAATATTGTTATTGTTGGTAAGTATTGCCAAGTCAGTTCTCACAGAGACCCCTAGATAACACAACTAAACACTGCCTGGGACTGCACCATCCTCACATCCATTGCCATGGTTGAACCCACTGTTGTAGCCACTTTATCAATATATCTCCTTGTGAGCCTTCTTCTTTTAAAAAAAATCATTTTATTGCGGGTTCATGCAACTCATCACAATCCATCCATCCATCCATTGTGTCAAGCACACATACATTTGTTGCCCTCATCATTCTCAAAACATTTGCTTTCTACTTGAGCCCTTGGTATCAGCTCCCCATTTTTCC
>NW_022103928.1:4124874-4129996 GCF_000313985.2 Echinops telfairi | reverse complement strand
TAGAACAAAGTGTTTTTGCATTGAGGGAGTATTTGAGTTGAGGCCCAATGTCTATCTGCAACCTTAATACTAATCCTATAAATATGTGCACATAGATCTATTTCCCCATCATTATATATAAATATATTTACTTATGTGCATGCCTGTATTTAGAACTCTATAAATATCCTTTGCCTCCTAGTTCTTTCCTCTATTTCCTTTTACTTTCCTCTTGTCCCAATATCATGCTCAGCCTTCATTTGGCCTTCAGTAATTCCTCTGAGTTTAATTGCCCTTGATCAATCCCTACCAGGCCTTTTACACCCTCCTTGCCACTGATTTTGGATCACTCATTGTTCCCTTGTCCCTGGGTTGGTTAACACCCACTTCCTTTCCCCCACCTCCGCCTCTCCCATGTCCCCCTGTAACCATTGGTTCTGTTGTTTTCTCCTCAAGATCATTTATCCAGCCTATCTTATCTACATAGACCTGCAGAGATAATAATATGCACAAAAAAATAAGACAGAACAAAACAAAGTGACAAAAGAAAACAAAACAATGACAACAACAACAAAAATGACAGAAAAAAAGAAAAACCTGTAAATAGTTCAAGGTCTGTTTGTTGACCTTTAGGAATGTTTCCTGGTTGAGTTTGTTGGGGCACCACGCCCTGGCCCCAAAGTGTATTTTTGGTATTCCCTGGGGAGTTCCTTGCTCTGCTCCCCTTGCTGTTCTGGTGCACACCCTTAGTGTTTTGCCTCAGTGTGGTGGGGTCAGATCTGGTGCAATCCCACACTGTGTCTCTGCTGTGTTGTCCCCTGTAGGGCCATGGGTCAGTGAATGATGCCGTGTCTCTGGTGGGGCCAGTTCTATGGTCCTCTCTGCACATTGGCTGCTCTGAGAGGGGATATTGTCCTCCAGGCTTGGTAGGCCAGGATGTGCTCCACTCTCTCTTCTTCCCCCTTCATTTTCTTCCATGTGCTCTGATCAGACATGTCCCTCTCCTTGAGCTTAGCTTCAGTGTTGTCCTCTGAAGTAAATTGTTCTGAGGGGAGGGGCAGTGAGCCTTCTTCTTTAATGATGACTCTTCTTTAATGATGACCCTGTACTACACTAAGTGTGATAGTTAAATAATTTTATGTAATGTAAAGATATAAAAGTGTAGGGGTGTTATTCAACCTGTCAATCAGCCTGGTGGTGCCTCCTTGTGGGTGTACCCATCCCATAAGGTTGGCCTTTGCTCTCTGTCTTGGCACTCCTGCTTGCTGGCTATTTTGAGACCTCCTGGAGCCTGCAATGTTTCAACTGATCTCTAAACCCTTCTACTTTGCACCGTCCTGCATTCTACATCACTACATGTGGTTTTATGAGTCTGAAGAGGGACTTATGGACTAGTACTGGACTTACAAATTTGAGTTGGACTGGGCTGGGATGCTTTCTTGATATATAATTACTCCTTTATATAAAGCTCTTTCTTACACTTACATGAGTGTCACTGGATTTGATTCTTTCAGCATGATGTTTTTCTCCAGGGTCTATTCCCTTCTTATAATCTGCTCAGAATGTAAGAAAGTCACACTATTCTTACATCTAAGGACCATTCTCATTGTGTTTCTGCAAGGGCAGTGAATTATTTAATGTGGCCTTTCTAGCCAGGGTCGGTAACTTCTACCAACGTTCCCTGCAGGGCTTGGGTAAGAAGTTGGGAAAAGATTATGATAGGATTAACCAGTGAGTAATTTCCAACAGGATTCCCTGGAGTGTCATCCAGCTGTGTATAAAATGAGCCCTCTGAGAAGCGGGGGCAGGAATCTCATTACCACCAAGAGTCAGAAGTACATTGCACCCTCTGCACCAGAGAGCCTGTGAAGGGAGCCTCCTGGATCCGGATGAGAGCTACAACCTCAAAGGAGCAGCAGTAGAACCAGGAGCCAGAATATGAAACAGAGTGATGGACTTCCCACCCCATGGATCAAACAGAGCTGAGTGGTTTAGTAGAGACGCCTGGCTTGTGGAGTGGGGTGCCTGTGGACACTCAGTTAGGGAAGGTGGGTTTGCTGATGCGTGGACATTGAGGTGAGTGCCTTTGGATTCAGATGTACTGGAGCGAAGTGCCTCTGGCACTTAATTCAGGGCACTGGGCTTGAAGACACGCAGGTTTGGGCAAAATGCCTTTAGGTTGAGGATAACAGAGAATGTATAGCCTGTTGGGCACTTATTTAGCCAGCCTGAAATAATTTTTAACATATTCTGATAAACATCTCAACCATGAACATTTCTCACTGCCATTATAATTGTTAGTTTCCTTAATCAACCTTTTAGTCATGAATTTTGTCTGAGAGTTCTGTGTAGCCATTGCAATGGATATTAAAACCAGAGGGGTAAATTGAGAATTCTAATAAAAACTTCCCAACTTCAAAAGCAATGTGCCATTCTTTTGGCAGTCCATAGTACATTCAATATCAATGTCATACTTCAAAGACATGTAATTTTCCTGCATTGACATATATATAAAAACTCCAAACTTGCCATCAATTCCGTCTGCTCCATAGCAATCCTATAGGACAGTGTAGGTTTCTGAAGCTGTACACTTTTATAGGAGTAGAAAGTCTCATATTTCTCCAGAGAAAGAGTGCTCTCAAACTTCTGAGCCTGAGCTTAGCAGCCGATTGGGTAATCCACTACATTACCAGGATCATCACGGACTTATAAGAAAACTGAAAATAGCATGGCTTGAGTCAGGGGCAACTTTGTGCTCAGGGTGATGTGTTTGCATTTAAGAAGTCCTTTGCAGTAGATTTGCCCAACTTGAATCATGCTTTTTGATTTCTTAACTGCTGCTTCAATGGGTTTTGATCGTGGATCCAAGTAAATGGAAGACTTCTTTATTAAGCATGATGTGGCTTACTGTCCAGTGGTGCAGATTTTGTTTCTTTTTACTGCAGTGTGATCCATAATGAAAGCTGTACTCTTTGCTCTTCATCAGTGAGTACTTCAAATCTTCATTTGCAAGGACGCTGCATATCAGATTATTTATGATTCTTTCTTCAATTCTTTTGCCACTTTCTGGTATTATTTGCCCAGCAATCATGTTGAATAAGTATGCTGAAAGATGCAACCCTGACACATAATTTTACTGATGTTTAAATCAAACACCACTCCTCTGTTTGGCTGGAAGGTCTGTACACAGGTCCTGTCTAAGCACAATGAAGTGTTCTAGAATTGGCACTCTGCTGTGTGATTCATTATTCGTCATGATCCACACAATGGAATGCCTTTGCATAGTCACAAAACACATTTCTGGTGGTTTTTCCTTAGGACTAAGTTCCCTTATTCCTAACCATATGAATCCTATTAATTATTAGAGTTAAAATACACCTTTGAGCAGTGTAATATCAAACAAGTAATATGAACTCTGTCATTGCCATAAATTTGTAGTGAGGACTCACTGTGTGAAAGAGGAGGGAGAGAGAGAGAGAGAGAGAGAGAGAAGACTTTTCGAATTGGCACACAAAAGAGAGCATCTTTTTTAAGTTGATACTCTTAGGTGTTCCCTTAGCTGCAGGAACTTGTCTAATGTGATAATAATCTCTCCATGGGGTGACATCTTAAAAGGAAACAAGCTTCCCAGTTCTGTGACCTTTCTGAAGAGGAACCCCAGCAGGGATCCAGGAACTTGGAGAACACCCTCCAGCACTGGGAAATCTTTGAAGAGACCCAACTTTGAAGCGCGCCTTTCCACCTTTAGTGTGCGCTTGCATACACAAGTAAGGAGAACCGCCCGCCCCCCCCCACCCCGCCTCTGATTTCCAAAAACCCATCTGAACTTGCCCCTCCAGTTTTCTCTCATTTGAAAGATGTCACCCAAATCCCTTTGGAGGCTTTTCAGAGTCAGTGGAGAAAGCACATTTTCATCAGGCTGTTAGGATGGGAACGCTGCCAAGAGGAAAATAATGGGCAAAGAAAGAAACCTCTGATGGTCTGACCAAGATGCTTGACGCCTCCGAGGCTGAAGGCCAGAATATGGAAGGGAAATGAAATGACAAAATACATCAAAGATATCTTTACCTCACATGTGTTTGAAGGCAAAGAGAGTTGGCTGGCCATGCTGTTCCCAGGTCTTTTCCGAGTAATATATTTGCAGTTGATTTTTAGCTCATTACTACAAATGTCTTTCAAGTGCTTTAAAGCAGTATAATTCAATTCAACCTCCTTTTAATTTTCTTTTCTTTTTCCTTTTTGCCTGTGGCAAATCAAGCATGCTACATGGGTCCTATCTCTGGTCTTCAGTTATCTCGAAGACTTTTTCCCTGCCAGAGATAAAAAAGGGAAAACTTCAAAAGATTTTAAAATCAAGGGGATGTCACCTTTCATATAGGGAAGGAAGAAAAGTTCAAAGACGGGCCAGTGTCAGACTGTCCCTGAGAATTATAAATGACACATTGCACCAGGGCTGAGTACATGGGAAAGAATAATAATGTTATTAGTAAAACTGCTAGGATCACACACACATTACTCTGTCCCAGACACTGCTATGTGAGTTTTACATTCATAATCTCTTGTAATTTGGACAAGAAATAATGAAATCTGTTTTCTAAAATATTCCCTTAGATTAAAATAGCTCACCCCAAGGGATATAATTTATCAATATTTTACAGTTTACCTACTTTACTTGTTAATATGACATGCATACTGTGTGGATGTATTTTAAAGTATCGACTGTGGGGTTTAGTTTTTTTTAATTGTATGCATAATATATATGCAGTGAAATCTGTGACAGCCATAATGTGATGGGGCTCCCTTGCTTTTCAGGGCCCCCAAGTTAACAACCTTTGATCAGGCACAATCTTCTATTACTCATTCTAGTGAAAACTCTTTGCGTTTTCTTTATCTGGCATGCAAAAGCTATAATAAGCTATAAATAAGGAAGACTGAAGAAGAATCTGTAACGCTGAATTATGATGTTTCTGCCTTATATAGCTTATAGTTTTCTGGAACTGGTTTACATATGTATATAAATGATATATGTCATATATCATTTGTATAAAATTATATTTATAAATGATATTTATATTATAAATGGCATCATCTATATGTGTATTTAACACTATTTTATATATTTATATATAATACTATTTATATG
>NW_022103928.1:4103481-4124740 GCF_000313985.2 Echinops telfairi | reverse complement strand
TGTACCGAGCTCACAGATCTTGCTCAGCACTGTGAGGTTGCTTAGGGAAGGTAACAGGTTACATTTCAGTTGATGAATACTCAGGGAACACTTGTCTAGTCAGGACACTTTCTTCTCTGCCAAGGTTGCAGGCCGGTCTCTCTCTGGCCCTCAGCCTCTAGGCCTGGGCTCTGGTCTCTTTTGGCAATGGTGCAAAGCTCTTTGGGGTTTGCTAATGAATGCTCAAAGGGCATATCCCTCCACCAGAAGTCTCAGCTTGATAACCCTCAGCTCCAGCTTCTTGCGTCTCCAGCTTCTTGAGTCTGCAAAGCTCCCCTACTGTGCTGACCAGCTATGTGAAGGCAAACTGCCCCATGTTGCTGGCTCTTACAAAGACGCTTATTGCTTTAGGATTACAAACTGCAAACACTGAAGTAAGTGCAAGCATGAGTTAGCTCATAACCAGTCTGCAATGTTGGAACAAGAGAGCCGTAGTATAGTTGAGATGGGTAAGGAATGTGTTAAGTGCACAGAGGCACTCCACAAGCCAGCTTCCTGCTCAAAGTCCCTCAGCCTTACTTACCCCGTGGGTTGGAAGTCCACCACTCTGTAGCATGCCCTAACTCTTGGTTCCCCACTGTTCCTCTCTATGCTGTCTCTCCTATGTTGTCAAAGCTGTTTCCTGGCTCAAGGTAATTCCATGAGAAAGGATTGCAGGGTCCAAAGGCTGCAACCATTTCTCGCATTTCTCTCCTCTTGTCAATGATACCCAACAGCATGTCACTAACAAGCACTCACAGTTGAATCAAATAATGTAATCAGCATCTTCTGTACCTTCTTACCCAGACCTATCAGGAAAATGAAGGTCATTTGTTAAGACGACCAAAAGCTATGGCTAGAAAATAATAAATAATAATGATGGAAAAAAAATCACTGCATTGCAGCACCACTCAATGACATTAAATATCATGTTGCATCCTCATCATTACTGCCCATTTACAAAATGCCCCATCACTCTGAACAGATTTTCAGTCTGCCTTAAGAAATGCCTTACTTCTCGCACTTCCTGCCTTTGGTGACCACTGATAAATGCTGATCTCTATTCTAGATTTGTCATACGAGGGCTAATAACAACATTTGACCTTCAGGGACATACTTATTTCACTGAGAAAAATGTTTTGCAGGTTGAGCATGTTGCAGTATGTATTGGGTCTTAGATTTCATTATGTCTGAGTAGTATTCCATACGCAGTACATGTTATTCATGCACTCTTCTGCTGATGGGCATTTAGGTTGTTTCTGATATTATGAGGTGTCAACTAGTCCATCTCAGTTTGAAGTGAGCCAATGGACACAGAATAGAGCACTGACCAGTCTTGTCCCATTCTTACAATCATTGCTGTAGGTTTGCTCATCCTGTCGGCCATGCTGTCAGTCGATCTCCTTGAGGGTTTTCTTTCATGGACTGGCCTACTGTACCAAGCCTGGCATTCCTCTACACAGACTGGTCCGGCCTGATACTATACCCAACGTGCATACGACTCAGTCTTGCCATCTTCTTTTCTAAAATACATTCTGGCTTTATATAGACCTAGATGGATTTGTTCATACTTCTGGCAGTCTCTGAAATATTCAATTCTGTTCACAAACATCATGAGTCAACGTTACAGATTCTTCTTCAGTCTTTCTTATTTATAGCTTATTATAGCTCTTGCATGCCTATGAGGTGAAAATACTTTGGCTTGGGCACAGCACAGCTTAATCCTAAAGTGCTACTTTGAAGAAAAACATTGTGGTAGATTTGCCTGATGAAATATTCATTTAATTTCTTGATTGCTGTTTTCATGGACAATCATTGAGGAGCCAAGTAAAATGAAATCCTTGACAACTTTAATCTTTTATCCATTTAGCATGATGTTGCTTATTGGTCCAATTGTGTGCATTTTTTTGGTATGTTGAGCTATAATCCATACTGACAGCTGTGCCCTGTCTTCATAATCAGTGAGTGTTTGAGTTTGCTTAACTTTCAGCACACAAGGCTGCGCCATCTGCATATCCCAGGTTGTTAATGAATCTTCCTCCAACCTGTTGCTGTGTTACTCGTACACTCCAGCTTCTTGGATTATTTGCTCAGCATACAAATTGATTAAGTGTGATAAAAGAATTTAACCCTGACACACACCTTTCATGGCTTCAAACCCTGCAGTCACTTGTTTCTAACTTTTGCTGGTACTGCAATGAGCATGAGTGCACCGAGTTCGGATTTCATCAACCAATGTGTGTTCCATCCTGGTTCTTCCTTCTATCCTTGGTTTTTTTCTATGAAAGCGAAATCAAAGAGTGCTCATTGCTTTTTTGAGCTTTAAATGCTCTTTAAGTCTTATAACATTGGCAAATATCTGGAAGAATAAGGATATTGGGAGACATCTTTTCTACCTCCACGCTTGAAGCAGGAAACTTCTTTCCACGCAACCCTAGGAAGTTATCCATGAAACCTCGGATAAATTTGAAGGAATTCAAAGATGAGAAATCCAACTTTCATCCCCTGATCCATCCTACAGTATGCACGCACAGCGCCCTCATAGTCAATACAATTTGAGAATTTCAAAGTAGAGGTGGTTGCAGGGGGTTCTCTGTGCATGACATTGGGCTCAAGAAGTAACCACGTGTTTCTTGTATTTCTGGATAGCTCAAGGAAGTAGCTGAAAGGAGTTAGCTTAGAATATACCAAAGTTAGGATGGAAAAAAAGTGATGCTGGTCTAACATCTCCAGGTTCTGACACTACAACACACAAGGTCGGCGGCCTTCACTGCCTGTGTCTTAATACTGCACCCCTACTCCATCCCGCACCAAACTGACAGGCTCAGCTCAAAGGTTAGAGGTGGAGTTGGTAATGCCCTAAAATGACCCTCAATTGATAGAAATGAATCCTCTAGTTCCTGAGACAGTTTAAAAGAGTAGCTGAACTGAGTTATAGAAAAACAAGGGCTCCTGACTGAACTGTGTGTCACTATATGTTTGCACATTCTTTTCCCCATAGCTGAGAATGCGATTCTGTTTGAAATAGGGGTTTCCTCTGTTTTTGTTTCTTAGGTCATGGCAAAGTATAGTAGACCCTAAACCTAATCATATCTCGGTTATAAAAGTAATGGAATAGACATGAAGGTACATGCAGGGAAACATAGACAACATAGATTATATCAAGAAGCTCCTGGGGCAACCAATAAAGAAAGACACCTTTAACCAGAGTCATGCCCTGAATTCATGCCTTTCACCCCCTGAATTATGAGAAAACAACACGTTTTTTCCTAAAGCAATCCACTTGTAATATTTCTTGTTATAGAAGCACCAAGTAACTAAGACAATAAGAAAAGTTAAATTTCAACACACCTAAATTGGTTATCTGATAGTCATTTCTGTACATATTTTTGGTTTCTAATACTGCCCCAGTGCTCAGAGATGGCATCTGGTAAGGTCCTAAGGTATGGACACTTGAAAACTCATGTCACCGTTATGGGTTTCAACTTCCTTATCCATCGAGTGAGGAAACTAGGTTCTATATAAACACCACAAGGTCTTGCCAGAAAAGTAAGGGGAAGGAATGATATTTCATGAACCTTCCCCCAAGAATCCGTTACCCAACCTTCAACTGAGGCAACTTGGTTTTAGTCTAATTTGGTTACATTTTTCTTTCTTTCTTTACTTATTGTAACTGAAGCATTGAAAAGAGAGTTTATCATTTTCTGTTCATCTGAAGGCATATTTTTATTATAAGGTCACACTCACCTTATTTCACTTCTTTTCTTCATCTCTACTCTCCATGCCTATTCACAAGAACACCTTCAACCTCAAATATGCCCCATACACACTAGCTTCTTGATCTGTTTGCAGTGACGATTCATACTATTTATTTTGAGAAAATAACAAAGATTTGTTCTAGCTCTATATAAACATGCTTAGAAGCAATTGACTCACGGATGACTTCAAAAGTCCTCTCCACATTTGATGTCTTAGAAAGAGAAAGAAAATTATAGTAACTTACATGTATAACTCTATTTCTTCCTGGGAGAATGTGAAGTGTCCCCCAGTGCACCTCGCTTACTTTTCTTTGCACGACCCTTACTTTAGCAGTCTTCTTTTCTCTTCCTCTATTTGTACAGCCCACAATGTAAGATGACTTGCCAGGAGACAGAAGAAAGCATTTCTTTCTTTAAGAAAATTTTTTCAAGTTTTTCTCCTTAGCACAAGACAATCCTGCCAGAGATCTGCGTAGACATTCCGACACATGACAAGAGATCGTATCATTCTAAAGGTATATTTTGAAGCCAGAGCCAGAGCAGGATTGCAGAATTTCATCAACTCTCCTTGATGGCACTGGGTTTTGTTTGGTTTTGCTAACTGAGCAACGGTTTTAACTTTATTGACATTACATCTTTGATGGCTGCCCTTTGAAGATACAAAAGGCATAGATTTTATGCAAGAAGACTGCCACCTGGAAATCCCAAACACCATAGAAAACTGAAGTCCCGTGGTTCTGAGGTGTTGTCCCAGCAATGTCCCAGCACTCAGTGCTGATTATGAATGTCTGTATCCAAAGAGATGGAGGCTGTGTTTCAGAAAGCTCTTGGTTTGCTACGATAATCATTGTCCAGCCCCGGCATTCAAGCGTGCTGAAATATTTTACTTAGATTAATTTCTGTTCATACATATGCATATCTATGGCCAAAGAGATTTACTGAACACCTGCAATGTGCAGGATATTAGTCTATGTGCTATAGATATAGCAGTAAATAAAATAGATAAACATTTATCTCTCATGGGTAACAATGATGGAAAATGTTGCTTAACAAATACGAAATGAAATGGATTTATATCTACATGATATTAGGAAATGAGGGCTGTAAAAAACTAGAGCAGGAAAAAGAATAATAACTACCTGAAGGAGTGTGGGTTTTGGTATTTTAAACAAGACAGTCAGGGAAGGCTCTAAGAGTCAGTGACATTTTGAGTCAATAAGTTTTGCTATTTCCTGTGTTGCAGTAGAAATAGCAATGAACTTGGAATAGGAGAACATAGTTCAACTGAGAAGTCATCTATTTGCTTGTTGTATGGTCTCTAGAGTTCCTGCCCACTGGATCATCATGGATAATATAGAAGAAATCCTGGCAAGCTCACAGAACATATGATCTAATTCATGAGAGGTATGAGACTCTGTCTCTTTCTCTTCAGTCTTTACCAGGCCCTCATCCAACACTATTCTTAGCTCTTGCTGAATTCTGCACATCTAGATCTTACTACTTTGTTGGCCTCTATATGCAGATGTTTGGCATCTCAAACATAGTGTGTCCAAACTGACTTTCTCAGCTTCACCTACCAAATGGGCTCCAGCCACAGGTCATCCAACTCTATTGATTTAAACTCAAACTTCTAGTTTCTCTGGTCAAGTCTACTAGCCATCTTTTGGTTCACTCTTTTCTGTTACATGCCACCTCCCACTTGGCAGGAAAATTCTCTTAGCCCTCCCTTTAATGCATATCAAATTTCAGTGCAATATTACCACCTGCTTATACTAATCTTTCCTCTCCTATGGCCTATTTCAAACTTAGCAGCCAGAGGGATCTTTTAATAAGATTTATGTCAGATCATATCACCCGTATGCCCAAAATCCTCTCCTGGCTGTTTACTGTACAAAAGGTGTAAATCAAAGCACGTTTAATGGCCTAATGGAACCTATGTAATCTCTCCCTTCTCCCCTATCTTCCCCTTCCACATTCTGTCCCCCCATTCTTCCAATCTTCCCATTGATCTGTGTGTCTAGCCTTCACTCACTTCCCCATCAACACAGCCTCCCCACTTTTCCTCCAGTCCTCCAGCGTCCTCCCCCACTAAGAACATTTGCATTGGATGCTCCCTAACCCTAGACTCAGCGTCTTCCCCCAGAAATCCTTGTGACTCATTCCTTTAGCTGCTTAGAGTCTTCGTTCACATGTTGCCTTTTCAATGAGGTCTATCTGATTACCCGACTTTTAAGCTCCAGCTAACCCAAGCCCCCCTCTACCAGCACATCTCCTGCCACGTTCTCTCATCGAGCTCTGTTCCTGAACTACATGTCATGTATTACTTCTCTTATACTATGTAATTTACTCACTGGATACACGTATGTTCCTTTTTGCTGTGTCTGTTCCTCCCTTTTTAAGGGCAAATTCCACAACCCAGGGATTTTTGAAACAGCTTTTGAACAAAGCCATGGAAGACAATTATTATTTGTTAAATGAATTCAATATTGTCTAATTCTGGGATATTCAAGTTTCTATTTGATCAGCACATAATCAAACCATTCTCATACATGACGCCAATTTTAAGCCATAAATTGAAAATCTAATATTTTCTCATCTACTCAAGAAAGCTCATTTGAATGTGAGCTAGTTACTGATATCATTATAAAAGTAACTCCTTAAAAAGAAAATTATTTGTACACATTAGTATTCAACTATTACTAGTAACAAATTGCATTCTGATCCCCACAATGGATGCAGCTCCTGCTTGAGGTCTATAGTTCAATTTTATCAAGACTGTTCCATCTCTCTACCTGATGAAACAAACCTACACACCGGCAGCCAGAGACATGTCTGCCTATTTCCTCCCATTTCAGGAGCCGAGGAGGAATTCTTCCTAGAGGCTAATTCCTCCACCTGTGACCTGCTCAGTACCCCAACCTAAACCCACCTCTCCTCTGCCTGAGGCTCCTGCTCCATCACTATGTTTTTCTACCTTTCCCCGGCAGCGTCTTTAACTTGTCTCAGAATAGCAGAGTGTTACAATGGGAAATATACAGGATCTGGAGGTTCTCTGCAATTCAGTCCACACACATCTTTGCATCTAAAACAACCATCTTCAGACACATTCTGTCTTTTAGATGGGAATTTTGAAGGTGTGGCTTTAACATTCTTAAAATTCATGTTTAAAGCATTTGATAATGATCCAGAATCATTTTATGTACCACCCTGAATCTTTTTTAACTTTATCTTTGCTCACTGATATGCTTATTTTGAAGATTGCAGCTTTCCAGACTGAAAATGGACAGAACATTAAATAGAGATAACTAAACAATTATTGAGCTAGATGGAATCTTTTTAGCTCTCTTGTGTAGTTCTTGACCAAAGACACTTATGCCATCTCTGACACTCTCTATGAATCTGTAGTTGAGTGTAAGCATGTTGATCATTCCAATGTTTCACATGGATGGCATTGTCCTTCTCTCTCTCCCCCTAAAAAAATTCATTTTCCTTCCATTCTAACTTACTCTTTTCTCTCCTTTGTAGAGGAAATCAGCATAGTCCATGCTATAAGCCCTGCAGACACATTAAATGGTAATTGTATTTATGAATATTTTCTCACATTGGAAAATATTTGTTTCTTTTATTCTTGCAATCAATTTTTTTCTAAAACAAAATTTCTATGAAATATATGCTGGGAATTTTATTGCTATGATCTTATCGTTGCTGAGCTTCCCAGAGCCTACGCAATACTGGTATGCCTAGTGAATCTCTAAGAAGAAAGACATTTACTTCATACGATGGGTTCCTTTTAGTATGGCACATTGTCTGGTAGTATTTCACATGGTCTGACTTTTCACATATGGACAAATCCTGTGAAAATTCTCCAGGATCTTCTTTTCTCCTAATCAAGCAGTATCCCAGCACCGTACTTGGCTCATTTGTTAGAATACTGTGTCTCAGTATTTAAAGACCAAAGTCCACCTGTCCTCTTGTGAAATTTCAACATCTTCAACCAATCATAGGCACATCTGAGCATTGTTATATGTCCTACATAAAACTCCAAAGCTGAAGGGTCATTTCTAACACTAACATGAGGTGATTCTGTGCTCTAGGGACGCGTGTCCAAGACACCTCGCCGTTGCTCTGCTTCATAGCCTGGTCTCAGCCTTCCTGGTCCTTCAGCCCTCACCTCGGGCTTTCTACTGCGGCGTGATGGTCAAGGCTATCATTGTGTGCACCCGTTCACATCTGTTTGGAACAATCTTGGGTTTTGGAACTGGTGGGACCAGCATGTTTGCCAGACAGCCACAATCCTATGAAGGACATTGAAATGACTCAATGACAGCTTTGGTTGTCTGTCTTTTAGCCCACCAACCTTGCCAGAGAACTTCCTCCTTGCAGGGTTGTGGGCTAATGATGCTTACTGCTGGGGGACACTGAGGAGAGGATGCCCCAACCCAGCAGATGCACAATGGACTTGTGCTTGACGTTTGCTGCAGCGGCAATTGGAGTAAAGTAGTCACTGCCTCGTGTGATAAAAGATGCACCTTGAGGGGAGAGATGCTATTCACCACCTCAAACTCCTTGCCAGAGGTAACTTTACCTTCAAATGTCACCATTCTGATGAAAAGGACACGCCATCATCTCAGGACGTCTATGGGGGCCATGGGACTGCCATCCCCTGTGCCCAGGGCCGGCTCCGAGGCAGGTGCAGTTTGGGCACCCAGCTGTCCCTGTAACCAGGGACCCCGAGCCCTGGCCCAACCCGTCCACACCTGCTGCGTCAGCCACAGGCGGCGCTAGTTTTCCCACTGGTCCAGCTGCGACTTGTCCGAGGGCCATGACATTTCAAATCCTCAAATGAAGAACTGCGTTTCCCTGCGGGGCGCAGTCTGCCCCGGGGTGGCGGCGGCTGCGGGCCGGGCAGGCGTGGCGGGGGACCGCGCCCTGGAGGGGTGCCATCCGCGCCCTGGAGAGGCGCCATCCGCGCCCTGGAGGGGTGACATCCGCACCCCTGCAGGGGACGAGTGCCCGTGCCGCACTGCTGCTGGCGTGTCCGGGGCTGCATCCAGTTAGAGAATACTAGAGCCCCTCTGCGAACCTCCACTGTAATGTGTAATAAAATATTTTGAAGATTGTCAAAACATAAATATATAAAACTCCAAAACCACACTCACTACCATTGAGTGGATGCTGATTCATAGCGACCCCCTGTGGATTTCTGAGACTGCATCTGTTTATGGGGTAGAAAGTCCACTCTTTCTCCGGAAGTTCTATATACAAGCTTTTATTTTGTAAACCTTTAAAACACAATGCATCCTTATTGTATACTAAGGGGAAAGAATCAATACTTAGAATAGCTGATACTATAACTGCTGTGTTTTCCTTTTCCTAATAAATAAGACATACTTTATTTAACACAGTTTAATCAATGCTGAACTCTGAATGTCATTGTAAGCAGAAATGTTTATGGACCTGTTCAGTACAACTTTGAGTCATCCAATTTTAGCTGTTATAATCCTGTCTATTTTATTTATTTTTATTTTAGAAATTCACACTGTTAATTTCCTAAGCTACCTCTCTACCTCTTCTCTTATTTCTTCTGGATTCTCTTCCCCATCTGCTTCAGTTATCTGTCTTTGAAAATTGGAGCTGGGAAATTATCATGTTTAATAAGTAGATTTACCATTATGCATATTTTCAATTTAGTAAGATCAGCGTGATGATGAATCATTTGCTGTTAGCTGCAAATCCAGCTATGCAAAAGAAACATCTTTTCTTTATGCATCTCACTGCCATCGAGTGCGTTCTGACTCACAGTGATCCAGCAGAGGTTTTCCAAGGCTGGATGCTCCTTTCTGTCTTTGAGATGCTTCCTTTTAAGGATAGCAGCAGGATAAAACTGACCAATCCCTTTGTTCCAAGCACCTAATTTTCATGGTTCCACTCCACAAGGATGCCTGTGCCCTATTACGTTGTTCGCAAACTATAACCAGACTCTCTGGTGGTCCACAAGCACATCACAGTTGCGTAGTTTGGTGGGCTCTACAAAGACCATAGAACGCATCGCCCTTGAGTCCATTCTGACTGCAAGGTAGGGTGGAACTTCTTCTGGTGGGTTCTGAGACTGTAACTCTTTACACAAGTAGAATGCTTTATTTTTCTCCATTGAAGAGGCTGGTTCTTTCAAACTATTGACCTTGTGATTAGCAGCCCAATGCATAGCCCACTAGACCACCAGGAATAATTCATCACACTACAGTGTGTGGATAGACTAGTGTGCTGGGGAAACCTATGTCTGGTAGTTTTGAACCAAGTAAAATTCTGTGTGTTCTTCTAATTTTTCCAAATCTTCCCACCAAAAGTGGGCTGTACATCTCTATCCCATTGCTAACAGATGATAGAACCAAATGCCGCTGATAGGTTAAATTATAAATACCCCAGGAGTCTACCTGGCTCCTGTGGTCCCACTTCTGGCTCTGATAATCATATGAATAGATGGGATATTGTGCCATAGGATTTCTGTACACTGCAGACATTGTTAAGGAATATCAAGACCTTTGAATTAACCCATGACAAAAACTAGGCACAATGCTTTGTCCACTGGACTAAGCATAATGTTCTCTGCCAGTTTGATTACCCGTTGACTATTTTTGTTTCTTCCCTTGGCTCCTTACCAGGTGTAGAAATGATGAGACAAATTAAAGTTCTAATCCAGTTTACCAAAAAGGCCTGGACAACAGCAGAGACAGCTTGTGGCTATTAACTGATGAAACGACCCAACGGAGGAGCGTCGTCCTTCAGGATCTGATGGCTCTGGACATTCAGACGGCTGCTCAAGGCGGGACATATGCCATAGTTAAGAGTGGATGTTGTACCCATTTGTGACGACCACCCTCAGCCTACTCATAATTTATTAAGCCATAAAAGAAGAATCAGAAATTGTCTCTAGACACACCAAATGGCTGGTCTACTGTAGCCACCTGATATTTCTCCTTTATCTCTAACTGGAAAGGGTTTTTGCTGGATTTCTCTCTCTCTCTGTCTCTCTCTCTCTCTCTGTCTCTCTCTCTCTCTCTCTCGTTTGCCTATATTGTCACTGCGGCCAGTGCCTCCAGCTGCCGCAATTCGGCCTAGCCTATCTATAGAGTTGTGACTTCTCTCAAGGCCATCAGGAGCCTTATGGAAGAGAAGCATGTACTAGATTGCAGGAACTGGATTTAAAGGGTAGAATAGGGTTACACTCTTGCTTAAACTAGCTTATCTCTACTTGTTAAATGATGCTTCGGTAACACTAGCTGGGGTGGCTTGAAGACCTAGAGTCCTTACCTGAAGTCACATTTGGTCCCTGAAACCATAAAATCCCTTGCATCCTACTGCGGGAGAAGGGTACAGATACTTATCCTCAATCCAGGCCTTATACAAAATGGTATTTGTATTATTTTTCTCCTGTATCTTGCTATACTATCAATTTGAACTGAGTTGTTATACAGGTGTTAGCATTGGAGAGCTGAATAAATAGTTGCATGATTCTGAATCTAGGATATTACTTTCAACCTTGTTTTTTTCTATGATATTGTATTTTATGTGAGGTCATCAGAGCTGCCAGGCTGGGCCATTTCATGAAATACACATAAGTTACAGAATTCTTAGTTCTAAGCAAACTTCCAGGGAGTATGCTTCCAGGGAGTGTTAATTATTGTGTTGTTTTGGCTTCAGAGAAATGGGAGGATTAGTAAAATTCACACTTCAAGTACAAGTATTGAAGTGTGAGAATGTTTGAGTGTGAGTGCAAAGTAATATGAATGGTTTCTTTGTAATCCTGTTTAGATATTCATAAGGACATAATTGGAATATAAAATAGCCACATTTGGACAGAATACAATCCCACTCCCAAATGTATCAGTATTCTTTAACTATACTCTCATGCAAATTAGGTAGAAACATGGATTAAAAACCAACAGCTTTCAAATTAAAGTATATTTTCCCCAAGCTAGTTTTAGACAGAATGAATGGTGTACTCTCTCATAGAGAGCAATGATTGACATTACAGAGTCCATGAAATTTTCCTTTTAAAATCATGACATTTTATAACATAAAGAGGTAGCGATTATATTATATACTTCCAAACTTAAAAAAAAAAACGCTACTGGGAAAACAAATAATATGTCCTACAAAGAAAGCAATTAGACAGAGAGAATCCACAGAGGAAAAGCCACAGAGCTGATTATCTTGAATTTAATTTGATGCTTTTGGTATTTTTTTCCCTAGCATTCTTGATTCCATAGAGATCAGCTTGCAACAGCTTCATTTTTCAATTGATCTATTTAATTTTTCTTTTGCACCAGACATAATAAAATATAACAACCCAGGCTTATATCAGTCTTCCAGCAGCCTTGCAATTTCCAACGGGAAAGTGACAATGCTGCTCTGAACGTCCAAATCATATCTCTTGGGAGAGGTTTAGGCCTTTTCTTTTATTTTTTTAAGACATGTGACACTTAAAATTACGTTTCATAAATACTGGAATCTGATGAGAATGGATACAAATTTGACAGATGGAAGAAAACATATCTGTGTGATTTCTGGGCTTTAAATGGGACCAACCCTTCCCTTGCTTCGTGGCTAAACAGAAGTTTGGAGGTTTGCTTCCACACCGAGTAACCTCAAAAGGAAGGTTTGATGATGTAATTCCAAAAAATTCGCCACTGAGACCCTCATGGGGACTGTCGTACTCTGAAACTCATAGGGTCTACATCAGCGGGAGCTCTTTCAATAGTGCTCTTATTTGTTTTGTTTTATTTTGTTTTGGTATGTTGTCTTTACCTCTTAAAAATGCCAGGATTTCAAATAAAATGCCAAGAAAATACTCTATAAAAAAACGATGCCGGGGGCTTAAGTGGAGAGGAAATGTTTTGAGAATGATGAGGGCAATGAGTGTACAAATGCGCTTTGCACAATTGATGTGTGTACGGATTGTGGCAAGAGTTGTATGAGCCCCTAATAAAATTATTTTAAATAAATAAATAAATAAGTAAAAAAAACAAAACAAGAGGTTTCTGTACATTTTTACTCCAGAATAGTTGGCAGATCTGGGAGGGAGGGCAGAAAGCTTAAATTTATAATGGCTTAATTCTGCATGTAAACCATTGTCCTGTCTTTTCCCTATATCAAATGGAACACGGAGTTTGTCTCGTTTCATATCACCATGTTTGAGATGTGACTTTTTTGTTGCCTTTATTACAAATTTTATGTGAAAGGTGTATGGATTCTCCCAACATACAGATCCTATTCTTGCTTGAGTACCTAAATTCTCATGAGTAGAAATTTTCCTTTTCCTACATCATTCAGCCTTCCTTATTTATTAAAGCAATTCATCTCTGAATCCCTAAAATGCATGATTTATGCACTGCAATATATTATTTCCCACGACTCTTCTAGCCACAGTCTTTGCAATTTCCACTGAACAACATTTAACTGATGGGTCTGGGTAAGAGAAAGTAGAAAAGTCACTGGTGGGATTACATATTCAGCTCTGAGTGATTGTTAACAGGGTTAATTGTGATTGTCATCTGCTGGCTATAAAATGAGCCATCTCAGAAGCAAGAATTGGGTGGAAGTTTACTACCAGCAAGAGAAAATAGGCAGCAGTGGGTCCAATGTACCTTTTGACCCTGGGATCCGTGAACACTGAACTCCCTTGATCCGGGAGACAACTCAGACACCAGAGGAGTGACAGACTGTAGCAGCAGCCGAGCCAAGAGCAACTTTGTCAGACAGAGCAGTGAACTTACCAGCCCTCAGAGCAAGGAAAGAGCTCAGTGCTCTCAGGCAGCATCATGAGGACTGATATACTTGTAAACACTTAATTGAGGGCACTCAGTTTGCTAGCTCGTGGCAGTAGCGTCAAGAACCTTTAGGCTGAGAAGTATGAGAGGGTAGCATGGCCTTTGGGTATTTATTCACAACTCTAAAAGAGCGTTGAATGAGCAGGACAAAAATTCTGACCAGAGCGAGAAGATGCTGACACATACAGCAAGGAAGAGACTGGACTAACAGAGTACTGTATTATGAACATTTCTTAGGTCATTGTAACTTGTTAACTTCCCTAATGCCACAATCATAAACCTAGTTTGTGGGTTCTGTGTGGCCATTGCACTGAATTATCAAACTCAGCTTAGAAGCAGAGTACTATTAGAGGGACGGTCGATGTAAGAATTGGTACAAAGGTTAGAGGATTGTGTTAGACTGGGTTGACTAGAGAAACAAATCCATGGACACTTATATAGGTATAAGAAAGAGCTTTATATGAAAGAGTAATTGTATATTAAGAAAACATCCCAGCCCAGGCCAGATCAAGTCCATAAGTCCAATATTAGCCCACTTGTCTGGTACTAGTCTATAAATTTCTCTTCAGACTCATGCAGCACATGCATTGCTGTCAAATGCAGGAAGATCACAGGCCAGTAGGTGAAAAGTCTTGTGGATTCAGTGACAGTGGAAGCACCTCCAGGGTTCTCTGGCTGCCATCAGCACGGTTCCATGTGGCTTGTCTGCAGGAAGACAAAGCAGAGAGTGTGTGTCCTGCCTCCAGGGAGAAAGACAGGAGTTCCCAGAATCCTCAGGAGAAGGCCATGCCTACACAGAGGCACCATTGACTGACACCTGACTGGCAGGCTGGACTCCACCCCTTCGCTAGAGTTGACAGGAGATTATGGAACTGCCACAAAGATGAAGACAAATTTGACCTCAGACTTAACAGGAATCAACCTCGGCCATGAATGCTAGTGATGGTGACTCTCCTTCTCCCCTTCCTTGTGGGGTCTGAGAAGGTCGGCTGTCACTCTCACGGTACTCTTCTTCACAGTTTTTGAACATAGAAATGCACTAGAGTTTATTAACTGTTTTATTACTTGAACAAGCATTTTATGGTCTCACCATGATACCCCCAATACCACACATTTTTCTTCTAATCACACATTATTATGCACTGAGAAGTGGTTTTGTAATATAACATCTGAAATACTAAGGAACCCATTTTCTTCTTGACTTTAGATTGGCAAAGATATTACAGCAATGATACCATCTTGGGTGTTGAGCTTTAGTAAGTGAAAGACTCATTTTAGTAGTTAGGCATTTTCTTTTTCATTTGATATTTAAAAACAAAAACAACAAAACTTGTAGGGCTTAAGGACACAGCCAGGTAAAAGATACAAGAAAATCTGTTTTGGAAAGTCCTGTTTAGGACAGTTTTCTCATTGTATCATAACCTTTCTGGAACATGATTTAAGGGTTTGAAAACCCGTAAGGCTAACTCAACACCACTAATTTTTGAATCTTATGAAAATAAGTTATGTTTTTTATTATCATTTTTTAGAGCCTAACAGTAACCTGGAAAGGTAATTTAGAAAATAATTCAACTCTACTAGAGGTATCACATAATACAATCCTCAACATAACATGAGTGCACTTTCTTCGAAGAAAAATATGTTTTGAAAAATTTTCAACTGTCTAGTTAAGTTATGTTTTATTAATAAATACTTTATGAATACTTCAATTTCATCTGGAATATGTTATTTTAAAGTTATTTTTATATTCATAAACTTTATGAAATATATTTATTCAATATATCTCTCATTTTTAATATCAATGTCATTTTTATCATGAAAGGTATGTTTTCAGTCATGTGAGACTTTTTTTTTTTTTGATAACTTCACCTCTTTCTAAATTGTTTGAGTTACCTGGAAATTATAACCAAGCACTCATTTACACAACCTGAGGAGAGTTGGTTTGTTAATCATCCTGCAGGTGTAAAGTCATGTTCTCCAATTATTTGCTCAACCTTTTAAATTATCTTTAAATAGCTTGTTTACAACAGGCATTCAACACTTGCAATTGTGAGGTCACACTTTCAGGAATAATTACCAAACCTGTGTTAAATGTCCAATTCTTACTGTTTACAATTCTACCTTCTGATTTTTGTCAGTATTTCCAGTAGCATCAATTGAGGTCATGTCTGGATCACACAGATTTTGTAAGAGTATTTTGGTTGATCAAAAATAAGTAATTAAAGGTTTGGGGAGGCAGAAACATATCCTAGCAATGAGCCGGTAAATATGTGACTTTCCATGGTCACAGGGCAGTGAATTACTTAGTATCGTCCTTCTAGCCATAGCTCTGTATTTCGCAATGCACTGTGTGTCTTAGACAGTGTTCCTGGGGTTAGGCTTTCATTGTGGAGTGATTCGCCTGTTATGTTAATGAAGTGGGCTTTAGATGAGATGTATCTTGAGTCACAGTACAGCTAGGGGGTGTGAACTAAATCATAACTCTGATTTTTCTTGTTGATGTGATGTGTATCATTTATCTATCTAAATGCTCTGTCCAAGTGGGTCTTGCTGTGGGTCTTGTATCTGGGTTATTATCCGCTGGCTTGTAGTTCTTAGGATGTGGACTAGCCATCTGCTGTCTGACTGGCAGATGTAATTCTTCAGGTTCTTTTCCCTAGTAAGCCTGCAGCCTACAGGGAAGTGCCTGACTAACAGGTTGAGAGCCTTTGCCCTTGTTCAACAACTTTCACAGTTTTGTGAGCCAGAACTAAACGCCCTTGTCCGACCTGCTGAATTGCGTTGTGCCGGGCCTACAACCACAAGTGTCTAGGGAGCCATCCAAACCAATGACTGATCAATAAATTAGGGACTTGCCAGGCTCCACAATCCTGAAAGCCATTTTCTTGATGATTCGTGTAGTCTGTGAGCCATTGTAGTGAATTCTAGAACCCTGAGAGTGGAGACCGAGAGCTGAGGGGAGGAGAAGGAATGATATCAGAGATGACAGAGTCAGTGTGGAAAAGAGTTAGACATTTAAATCATCTTTAGCCTCTGCCCACAGAGGGACCAAACTTGTGTTGACATTATTTATTTACATTGATAGTTTTACGGTTATATAATTCACATATCATACAATTTAATATTTTAATCATATCAATTTTTGCAATTATCACTGCAATCAATTTTAAAATTTCTTCTTTCTTGTTCTCATTGTCACTAGCTGTGCTTTCTCCCAACCTCTCCTGTCATACCCCTAGGAAATTAATAATCCTTTTACTTTATAGGTTTACCTATCCTGGTTTTCATATACAGAGAAGTATACAAAGAAAAAAGAAAAAAAAACTGAAAAACATCATTCAGAAAGAAAGAAGAAAATATTAAAAGCTGAAACAAAATTAAAAGCATTCAAAATGGAGATCAAAATTATAAGGCATTACATTTTATCCGAACTACATTGGCAATAATCCCCTTTACACTGTACTCTGTCTAATAGCAAGGCTATTCACAACTCAAGTCAGAAGGAATTTGCTGGAGGCGTAATCCACATGGGACACTTGAAATGGATCTCAGGCTTCCACTGTCATCCACCGCCTTTGGAAAACTGGGAGTTCACAGTTGAACTCTAATACCGTTCCCTCCTCCGGATGATTGTTTAACAGGCTGGTGTGCCTCTTCTGTGTGGAATTAACAATGTCTCACTTAGATGGCTGCTTGTTTTAAGAAAAACTGTTAAGGCACAAGATGTTATTTTCTTCCTGATAACTGGGCACCATCTAATTTCTTCCCCACACATCACTACAGCACCCATATCTTCAGTGACTTCTTCATGGTGAGTTGGTGTCATAATATTGGCGTTCTCGCTGAAAAGGCTCAGACTCAGTGAAAGAAGTGGCTTGGAGGAAAAAGGGAAGAAGAGAAAAATTGAAATCTTTGGTTTCTGAAGAGACAAAACAGTCATGGATTAATATTATGCAAGTGTTATTATGCAATTAGTTACTCAAAGCAGAACGTTCTTCATAGGATATAGGATTAGTGGATTTAACTCCCAAGGAATTGGCTAGTTAGATGGCTATAGAAATACATTGTGATAAGAAAAGGCAATCTTCTGGGTTATATTATTAGTAATAGCTGCAAAAGTAGGATAAAATAATATATGGGTAGATTCAAGGACTGGAATATAGGACTGTAGCCCACACCTAGTTTGGTCAGAATTACAACCACTAGTCTCATGGACAACTGGAGAGGAAAAACTCCTATTATAACAACAGGAAGTAGACCTATTATTGCTTGTCGCTATAAAAATATGCCAGGAGGGAAACAGGCAAAACTAAGAAGCCATTGAAACCAGGAGTTATATTGTAAAGCAGTTGCTTCCATTTGTAGATCATTATCCTCAGCTTTCTGAGAACGACTACTAAAATGGACTGTAAAGGTGATTAATTTAGGGACAGTGTCTTTAGTTGTAAATGCTACAACATAGAAGAGTATGGTTTGGTTGAATTCAAGACCCACAACTCACTAGAGAGCGCTCACATATCCAGTTACAGGATGCAGTTATACAGCAAGTTAAACCAGAGGGCACAGCTAGCCTGGATAAACATATCAGTGAGGTGTGTTTACTCTGAGAAGGAAAACCATCTCTTTATAAATACCGCAAGGGATCCTCTAGAGGAAGCTGCTCACGTACTGCTATGCAAGCTATGCTGCAATGACTTCCTGATGATTAAAATAGTCATCCAATAAGCATGGCCCTAACATAGGTTGTGGCAGATATGATCATCAAAGAATGCCTTCTACTTGGACATCACACGTAACTTTGCTACTGTGAAACAAAACCACAGAGAAGCCATGTCAGATCTGATGGCAGAGTTTATTGCATGAAACTCACGGATGATTATTCACAGGAGAATGGGAAGAAACCGTGGGGAAGTAATGTATCCCCCCAGAACAGAGACCTCCGTTACTAAGAAATGGGATGAATATAGTAGACATTAACTGAGCTAAGACAAATGATTTAATATAGTACTACTACATGAGGTTGAGTGACCAACAAAAACTCCTGCTAGTATCCCAGAGTTAAAGAGACCTAAATAAATCCCTTCTTTTCACTCTGGGAAGGAGGAATTGAATTATAGGATGTCCGGTAAGAAGGAATTGAATTATGGTCCCATGGGGGACCATTTGAAGTCAGGCCCAATTAGTTCACCAAAATATGATTGATTAAGGGGTCCAAGCCTTCTAGTCCAAGTTACCATCAAGGGAAATTATATACACATGTGTGGGTAAAATAGTTTGGGGGTGAGAGACATTTTGGGACTCAGCGATAAAGTAGTTCAATTTTCTGCAATTCCAAAGCTGATCAATAAGTTTTTGAAGATACCTAAGGTAAAATTGACACTGGAGAGAGTTTGGATAAGAATTGAAAGATTAAAAAATAATTCTGTATGGTGTTGCTGCATCTCCCTTACTTGAATGTTTTATTGGTTACCGATTCTTTGTCAAATTGGAGAACATTTCCTCTACCTGATATTGTAAAACTGAAAGCACGAAAGTCTGTCCGTGGGCCAGTATTGATTGGACAGGTTTAATGAGAATCATTAGAATTGCCAGAACTCACTCAAGTTGTTAATTTGAAACAGTATAGGCTATCTGGTGGACAAAGATTAGTGCTTTGATTAAAGCTAGAAGCTCAGTGGTTGGTACCAAAAAAGTCTCCATACAACAACTGTCTATTGTCCATGAAAATTGTCAAATGGCTCATGGACATTTACAGGAGACTATAATAGTATCACCTGTGACACCAGCTGTTTCACACATGTTATCAATAGTGTGGAAAATACAGTAGGTTAAATGAGATTGGTATTCAGTGATTGATCTTGAAAATACCTTTCACTCCATCCTGATCTCAAAAAGAGCCAGCTGTTGTTGGAGTTCAGTTGGGAAGGATTCCAATATCCTTTCAACGCTAATATATTTTCAATGGCCGCAGGGTTACTGGACTATTTCAACTTACTGTCAAGGTGTGGTTAGAAGAGACGTAGACTTGGTATAGATCTCCCGTGTGATGATACAGAACATTAATTATATTATGTTAATATGAAGCACAGAAGAATAAGACAGGGGAGATTTTTAAATAGCAGTGACCAATAGAGGCTTGGGAATAAAGCCAGGGTCCTGCCCAAATGGTGAAATTCTTGGGGATAACAGGCAGGAGCCAACTGTGACAATATGCAGTCAGCCAAGAGTAAGTTGTCTTAACACCTATCCTCAAGAATGTTATTACCTACTTCCAGATGGGAGGCCTTTTGGTGTTTGGTCTATTTTGATTTTGGAGAACACACCTTCCACAACTGGGAAGGTTTCTGGTTTCCCTCCATACTCTGCAGAAAACTATATTCAAATGGGGGCATGAACAACAGCAGACTATATCTGAATTACAACAGTCTCATGCTCCTTGCCTTTAGACCATTCGGGTCCATATCCAGACATAGTTCGGGAGATGCCTACCATACATGCTTATGCAGACTTGAGTTTACGGCAAAAATCTGCAAAGACCGCCCTGTGATGAGCATCAGAATTCTAGATTAAAAACGCTCCAGATGCTGCAGCACGAGACAAGCCATTTGAAAAGCAAAGGCCTGATATTGGGTGTTGATTGCGACTGTCTCAATGAGAGAAGAAATAAAATTATCATGAAACTTGAAGAAATACTCATAACATCTTGGTTGGTGTCAAATAAACACTAATAAAGAAGGGAGTATCCAAAATCGTTCCAGAGTAAAATAGTAATCATTCGCACAGGCACACACTACGTGGGAATACAGGGTGGTAGTCACTGTACACATGAGCAAGTTTGGATACACAGTGGCACCATATGGATACAGCTACAGATAATTTTCCCATAGTTCCTATCCTGGAACCACCTAAGAAGTTGCCAGAGCCAATTGCCACATGGACAGCGACTTATGAACAACTTCCTGCCGATGAGCAGAAGGACTTTGATTCATGGTGGTCTTTTCAGGGAACGTGGACAGTATTTGAAGTGCAAAGCTGCGGCATTATGACCAGCAGATGGAAAGCGCCTGATTGAGGAAGGGATAATAGGTCTGTCAATTGCTGTCATCCAGGCCATGATGGTGAGAGCCCATATGATTGGATTTTTACCAGTTCATGGCAAGTGGCCAACAGAATGGAAAGTGGGAAATTAAACTCTTACAGGTCTATGGAAAGCATTCCAGGAATTGGGAGGGTGCGTTATGATAGCACATGTTGAAGCCCGTAAGAAACAACTGCATGGATGAAAAGTCAACTGGAATCAGCAACTGGACATGTTGGTACCCTCCCATGAGGTAGCCAGCTGGGTCCATGAAACGAACGATTGTGAGGGTACGGCAGCGATACAGAGATCGGCTGAATCCAGACACACTCCTCTTGCAATCTCTCAGGCACAAAATGCTGATAAGGACTGCTGTCTGTCAGCAAGAAAGAGATTGCAGATGGATCTGCAGCGGATGCCTCAGTGGGAAGGTCCGCATATACCTGGAGGTGTATTTAGGACTAATATACCTGCATATAACTGGAGTTGTATTATTTAGGAATAATGCTGGCAGTGGCACCAGGTGGCTACCAATGCCTCATCAAAAGAGGATATATTTACTCTGAACTGGGTTT
>NW_022103928.1:4096123-4101674 GCF_000313985.2 Echinops telfairi | reverse complement strand
TAGGTATTAGTTTTCTTTCAGATAAGATTTCTCATGATACAAAGTGGGTGAGCCAGATCAAATCAACCCGATAGAAGTCCTGAGTGGCTGGTACTTGAGTAACCTTATCCATAGGACTCTTTGCTTTACTAAAGGACTAATTACTTATGGTTGTCTTGAATGAGTAAAATGGTTGATAGGGAGAATATGACCCTTCAAACCTGAAAGATCCAATGGACGTAAGTACCACAGAGTGGTCACTGAATGTTTTTATATCACTCTTCCAGTCTTATTCATATATTTTGTGATGTGCTGAGAATGCTAGCATCCATGGCTGAGATTATGATCCCATCCTGGAGGGAGTTGTCACTGATGACATGGAGGTGGGTTTAAGGTGGAATACATCTTGATTTACCATCTTAGTAGAGATGGTGCCATTATACAACTCCCTTATTTCTCCACCCTTGGCTCCCTTAAGGGTATGGTCTGTAGTCAATATATGTGAACGTTTTGACAAAGATATTTGTCTTGCTCTGGACCCTGAATTTGATTCATCATCCTCTGGCCTGTGTGTGAATAAGCACCTTGTCATCAGACGTGCTTGTCATCAGATGTACCAGCTCTCAACCAGCAATCTGCTGCCTCTTCTAGGACTTGGGGTTCCTCCATCCCTGAAGCTATCAGCCTCTCATTTGGCCTGATTTACCAGCTTCTTCAGGTAGGTGAGCTGGCAGTCTGTTGCCTGAACAGCTGATTTTGGTTTTCTTGTTACTAAAACCTTGTGAGTCACAAGTGGCTTCCGGATTGATGACTGACTGATATGTTTGGGGCTTGGGAGGCTCCACAGCAGTATGAGCACGTTCCTTGATGATTCATGAGTTTTGTGAGGCATTGCAACGAATTATGGAATTCTAAGATAGGAGGGCCTCCACGTGTCTGGCAAATTGTCCTACTGTGGTGGCTTGTATATTGTTATAACGATGGAAGCTATGTCACTGGTATTTGAAATGCCAGCAGGGGCACCCAAGTGAGCACGTTTCGGTAGAGCTTCCAGACTAAGAGCAGACAAACATAGAAGGAATCAGCTCTCCACTTCAGAGGAAGTGGTTGTTGAAAACCTAATGCATACCTTTGAAATAGATGCTGAAGGTCGAATGAATGGAAGCAGGAGTTTGTCAGAGATATTATCAGAAGATAGGACCCACAGGTCAGAAGATACTAGAAATGTGACTGGGGAGGCTCTCACTTCTTGGAGTTGAGTGGATGATGGTGACATGAACCAGATAAAATCTGTGGGGAGTGGAGTCTTTGGGAATCTTCATTTGTTGATGGGACACAACTTGGAGTAAGGAGAAACCACTGCAAAACTTTGCTACTGATCAGAATTTTGAATGTGCAAAATAGGAATCTAGAAAAATTGGAAGTGGTCAACATGAAATAGAACACATGAGGATTGATGTCCTAGCCATTAGTGAAGTGAAATGAACTAGTATTGGGCCTTTTTAATGAAAAAATCATATAATTTGCTGTGCTGGGAATAACATAATCAAGAGGAATGGTATAGAATTCAGTGACAAAAAGAACATTGCAAAATCAGCATGTAGTACAATGCTCTCTGGGATAGGATTATATCTACCTTTCTTCAAGAAAATTCAACCAATACAACCATTACTCCCTTTTTATGCACAATTCATAAAAGCTATTAAAGAAGAAATTGAAGAATTCTACCAATGACTTCAGTCTGAAATTGATCAAACATGAAATCAAGATACATTGATAATTCTTGGTGATTAGAATGCAAAAGTTGGAAATAAACAGGAAGAAATAAGTTATAAAATATGAACTTGATAGAAATGAAGCTGGAGATAACATGATAGAATTTTACAAGACTTGTTCATAACAAAAAGGTTTTCATAACAACACCGAAGACAACTATACAAATGGGTTTCTCCATATGGAAGACACGGAAATGAAAGTGACTACATCTGGGGGAAGAGAAGATGGAGAAGCACAGTATCAGCAGCTCAAACCAAGCCAGGGAGAAACAGTGGACCCAAACCTCAATTGTGCATATGTAAATTCAAGTTGAAGCTGAAAAAAGTGTAACAAGTTCACAAGAGCAAAATATGGGTCCATAGCAAAAACAGATTTGATACATTGACTATCATTCATGATGAAAGAAAAAGGTCATTGGAAAGAAAGGATCGATGTGCATGTCAGACATGACTCCGATACTTGAACCATGCAGTAGCTAAAGCAAATAAAAGAAAAGATGATGAAGTTAAAGACATGAATATAAAATTTTGATGGGCAGTTCAAAAGCTAAATATTTTAATGAAAAACGTAAAGACCTAGAATTAGAACAAACACAGCATATCTGAAACTGAAAGAACGCAAGACAAATTTCAAGCCCCTGGTTGCAATCTTGAAAGATTCTATGGGCAAAATATTGAATGATGTAGGAAGCATACAAAGAAGATGAGATTACAGAGTCACTGTGCCAAAAGGAACTAGCTGATATTCCACCATTTCAGGAAGTACCATAAGAACAAGAACAATGTTGCTTATGGAAAAAGTACAAGCTGCATTGAATACATTAGTCAAAAACAAGGTTCCTCCAGGAATTGATGGAATACCGATGGAAATGTTTTAACAATCTGATGAAGCACTGGGAGCACTTAGCCATCTATGTCAGGAAATTTGGAAGAAAGCTACTTAACCAACTCACTGGGAGAGATCCATATTTATGCCCATTCCAATGAAATGTGACCCAACACAGTGCCAAAACTGTAGAAGAGTATCATTGATATCACAGGCTAGTAAAATTTACTAAAGATCACCCGGCAATCATTACAGTAGGACATTTACAAGGAACTGTCAGAAGTTCAGGCTGAATTCAAAAGAGGACATGGAACAAAGGATATTGTTGCTGATGTCAGATGGATTTGGGCTCAAAGTAGGGAATACCAGAAAGATGTTTGCTTGTGTCTTATTAACTATGCCAAGGCATTTGTCTGTGTGGACTATAAAAAACCTGAGAAGGAGAGGAAGACTAGAACACTTTATTATGCTTGTATATGTATATGGGTATGGATCAAGAGGCAGTTGTTTGAACAGAACTAGTGAACACTTCCGGAAGAGTTTAAAATAAGGAAAGGTGTGCCTCCGATTGTATCCTCTTACCATACTTATTCAATCTGCATGCTGAGTAACTTGTCAGAGACACTGGATTATGTGACGAAGGATATGGCATTAGAATTGGAGGAAGGCTTGTAGCAACCTGCAATAAACAGATAGCACATCTTTACTTGCTGAAAGTGAGGAGGACTTGAAGCATTTGCTAATTAAGAGAAATCATCCTTCAGCATAGGTTACAATTCAATGGAAGGAAAACCAAAGTCCTCACAACTGTACCAATAGGTAAGGTATTGATCAATGGAAACATGGTTGATGCTGTCAAGGATTTTGTCTTACTTGGATCCAAAATCAATTCTCAAGGGAGCAGCAGTCAAGAGATCAAAATATGTATTGCATTAGGAAAATATGTGGCACACGACCTCTTTAGAGTATTAAAAAGCAAGGATATTACTTTGAGGACTAAAATGTACCTGACCCAAGCCATGGTATTCTCCATTGCCTCATATGCATGTTAAATGTGGACATCGAATAAGGAAAACTGAAGAAGAATTGATGCATTTGAATTGTAGTGCTGGAGAAAAATATTGGAAGGGCATTGGACTACTAAAAGGACAAATCAATCTGTCTTGGAAGAAGTAAGGTCAGAGTGCACTTTAGAGGAAAGGATGGCAAGACTTCCTCTTACATACTTTGGACATATTTTCAGAAGTGACCAGTCCCTGGAGAAAGACATAATACTTGTTAAAATTGAGGGAATATTTAAAGTATCATGAACTGCCAAAGAACAAACAAATCTGTCTTGCTCCTTAGAGGCAAAGATGGCAAAACACTGCCTAATGTACTTTGGAGATGTTGGCAAGAGAGACTAGTTTTGGGAGAAGGACATCATGTGAAGAAAAGTAGAGGGGCAGGTGGATTGACATGATGGCTTCAAACATAAGCACAACAAATATAAGACGGTGCAGTACTTTGAAATGTTTTGTTATGTTGTCCGTAGAGTTGCTATGGAACCAACTGAATGCAACCTGACAACAACAACATGTAGTACAGAGATATTACTAGTAGTCTAAAGTATGATGGTTCGTACCCACCAAATGGCATTAAAAAACACATATCTGTATCTATAAAGATTTAAGCTTTTAAAACCCTATGAAATAGTTCTACCATAAATTAGAATTGGCTAGATCCAACTGGTTTGGTTTTTCACCCTAAAGTATTCATATAATCAAATGGATCCTTAAAAATAGAGTACAGAAGAGGTAATAGTTGCTATGAACCACAATTTCATTTTCTCTGAAACCAGATGAAATAGATCAGTGGTTCTCAACCTTCCTAATGCCGTGACCCTTCAATACAGTTCCTCATGTTGTGGTGACAGCTCCGAACCATAAAATTATTTTCATTGCTACTTCATAACTGTAATTTTGCAACTGTTATGAATCGAACGACCCCTGTTAAAGGGTCATTTGACCCCCCAAAATGGTCGTGACACACTGGCTGAGATCCACTGAACTAGATGATGCCTGGCTACCATTATGCAATGTTCTTATTAGGGCCATAACAGACAAATTCTTTTGGAGTGGAAGAAAATGTGAAACACAATTCTAACTCTTAAAAAGTTCAGACATACTGGGCCAGTTAAAACTGAAGAGTTACCCAAGATTGTTGTCCTTAGTTTTACTTTAAAACTTATACCCAAATTATCCCTTGGTTACCATTTAGATAAATAGAAAAATAGCTCATAAAATAAAGAATATCACTTATATGTAATGAGCTACTTTTAAGAAATATCGCTTATAGAAGACCAAATGGTAAAAAATTACTTTAAGGTGAAGACAAATACAGTAAGGAGACAGGGGAATTAAAATGCTAGACATGGTACTACCAGAATGGAATGAGAATTTTGACACATTTGGGAGAAAAATAATGAATATCACTGAATAATTTGTGTGGAAATTGTTAACCGAGAACCTAATTTACTGTGTAAACTTCACCTTAAAGACAGACACAAATAATAGGGAAACAGGAGTGCCACTTAGAGAGAGGCTACTTAAGGAGGAAGATGCTAGACAGAGTTGAAATATGAGAAGACTCTATTTATGGCTTTGAAGATGGATGAAGAAGAAAGACCGTGGGTAAGGCATGAGGGTACCTTCTTGAAGGTGAGATTGATCCTCAGCAGCAAGGAAATCGAAATTGCAGTCACACAACCATGATAAACTGAATTCACTCAACAACATGAAAAAGCTTAGAAGTAGATTCTGGGGAAACCAACCTAGGGACAAGGGAACAACAAGTGAACTAAAATCAATGGAGAGCAGGGCATGGGATGCTTAGTGGGGCTTAATCAAGGGCAATATAGCAGCAAGGAATTACTAAACATGAATGAAGGCACAACAGGATGGTGGGACAAGAGGAAAATAAAAGAAAATAG
>NW_022103928.1:4093308-4095614 GCF_000313985.2 Echinops telfairi | reverse complement strand
TTGGACAGCCCTTCAGAGAGGGGTCACAAGGAAGAGATGAGCCAGTCACAGTTCAATATAGCACTGATTAAACACACAAATTTCCTCCAGTTCTTTGGTGCTTCCTTCCCCCCACTATCATGACCTCAATTCTACCTTACAAATCGGGTTAGACCAGAACACACACACTGCTACAGATAAGAACCTGCAATACAAGAAATTCAGGATAGATAAACGCCTCAGGGCCAACAATAAGAGTAGAGATACCAGGAGGATTAGGGGAGGGTGGGAGGAGAAAGGGGAATCAATCACAAGGATCAATCTATAACCCCTTCCCAAAGGGACGAACAATGGGAAAGTGGGTGAAGGGTGATGGAGGATGATGGAAGATATGAAATAATAATCTATAACTTATCAAGGGTTCGTGAGGGAGGACAGTCAGGGGAGGGAATGGGGAGAAATGGGGAGCTGATATCAGGGGCTCAAGTGAGAAGAGAATGCTTTGAAAATGATGATGGCAGCTTATGTGCTAATGTGGTTGACACAATGGATGAATGTATGGATTGTGATAAGAGATATAAGAGCCCCAATAAAAGTATTTAATTAAAAAATAATTAGATTCTTAACCTACAACTTTCAGAAAGGAATGCAGCCTTAGCATTGATTTTATTCCTATGGCACTGCATTTTGCACCAATAAATTTGTCACAGCTACAATAGAAAGCTAATACAAGAGAGTTTCTCTAATTTGGGGGACTCTTACAAGGATTGAAATACCAGGTAACTTGCTTTTTGGAGGGAAAATTGGGGCAGAGAAATCTTGCCTTATTTTGTATATCAATGATGCAGTCATTTGTCTGTTCACATTCACAATACAGTGTGTGAAAAAAGACAATTTTTGCTTTGTGTAAACACTGTGTTGTCCCCTGAGTCTGCTTTTCCTTCAAGTGCCTTGAACAAACGTTGAGCTTTAGCAGTGATTGGCATGCTAAAAGGGATTCACTTTGTGTTTGATTCTCAATCCACATTATTTCCAATTTCTTCATATCTGATATAGGTTCCTCTCACACATTTTAGATCACTGAAGGAGATCCATATTTGTGTCTATTCCAAAGAATGTGACCTAATAGAATACATAAATTGTTGAAGAATATCATTAATATCACATGCAAGTAGAATTTTATGAAGATAATGAAGTATATCAATGCTAACATCAGATGTAACTGAAAGCAAAGAATACCAGAAAGGTAATTCTTGTGTTTTGTTGACTATACAAAGACATTCATTCAACAGTGTGGATCATAACACACTATGGACAACGTTTCAAACACTGGAAATCTCAGAACATTTCATTGTGCTCATTTGAAACCTATGCAGAGACCAAGATAGTTTTTTGAACAGAACAAAGAGATGCTTTATGTTCGAGAAGAGGACATGAAGCACTTAATGAGCAAAGGTGACAGCCTTCCGTGTGCATTAGAACTCAATGGAAAAACAAATCCTCAAGACCAGGCCAAAAGACACCATCATGATATGCAAGAAAAGCTTGAAGATTTCAAGGGTTTCTTTTACGTGTCTCCATGATCAACACTCCTGGAAGCAATAGTCAAGAAATTAAATATTGTATTGCATAGAACAAATCTACATCATACAGCTTCTGTAAAATGGTGAGGAATAAGGGCATCCCTTTGAGGAATAAGATGCACCTGAATTAAGCCACTGTATTTTCAATTGTTTCATAAGCATATGGAAGTTGGACAGTGAAGAACTCACAAGGATGGATCTAGTTGAATTATGGTGTTGGTGAAGCAAATTGAAAGTTCGATGAACTGTTACAAGATAAAACACCCCTGTCCTGGAAGGAGTCCAGTCAGAATGTTCCTTAAAAGTGAGTAGAGCTGATACCTGATCCCATCAACATCTCATGTCAGGGAAAGTGAGTGTCACAGAATGTCAGTTTACTAGAACAAAATGTTCTTGTGTTGACGGAGTACGTGAGTGGCGGTCCAATGTCCGTCTGCTGCCTTAAAACATAATAAATAAATTATGTATATAGATCTTTCCCCCTATCATTATATATAAATATATTTACATATATACATACGTGGATCAGGTATCAGGCATCAAAGACCCAAAACAAAAAATCATATTGATGTGAATGAGGGGAAGAGCAGAGTGGACAACCAAAGCCCATCTGCAGACAATTGGACATCCCTTTAAAAAAAAGGTCACAAGGAAGAGATGAGCCAGTCAGGGTACATTATAACAGTGATGAAACACACAAATTTCCTCCAGTTCTTTAATGCTTCCTCCTTCCCACTATCATAA
>NW_022103928.1:4090924-4092470 GCF_000313985.2 Echinops telfairi | reverse complement strand
CTGGCTGTCCACCTTTGTACTGCTTAATAGCCTTTGGCTTCACTTCAAAATGGACACTGCTCCTTTGTCTTTTGCTACTGCTATGACTAGCACTGATTTTGCTCTGTTTCGGAGTCAAATCACTTCGCAGTAATATTTCTGAAAGTAAATTAGAGAGCTCGCACTACAACCCTGAAGGGATGTGTAGTACATGAGGTTGGACGCTGCTGCCTATAAGTAGAAGGATACAATGTTCTGGAGCAACAATTTAGATATAAAATATAGTATAGTACATACATAGTCAGTAATGGAAGCAATTATTATTTGTTGAGACATATGTATTATAGGTTATATGTGTAAGGTCCCACTATTTGCCTGGCAGCATAGTAGCTTACATACAAGAGACATGAGATACCCACGTGGCATATGGGAAGCTGCACCTATGTTCTGTTGTCAAATACAGATTTCTAAGTCTATCGTAGTCATTATACAGTGAGATATTGCCCAAGTGAGTGTTTTGTGGTGCACAACAGTTTAGAGAACAAAAGACCAGCTGTGTAGGCATTTTCTCCCTCCCCAAAACAATGAATACTCCTTAAATGTCCAACAGAAAGATTTCATATGTCATAAAGGAGGTATTCTTACATTGTAAGTCATCAGAGTTGAATAACCACTATAATTCCCAAAGTTTTAATTAGGAGTCATTATTAGCCAATGGCGGCTGGAGGAACAAATGTCTATTAAGCCCCAACAGCGCCCACTATTGCTAGGGCCCAGTCTATAAAGGTAAAAACCACATCCTGAATGACTAAATGGTAGGTCTCTGTTTTTCCATACAGCTGTGCAAGCGAGTTATGGAAGCTAAAACAAGCATTAGTTTGCAGGAAGTGAGGAGAGAATATTCTGGAAACAGTTGCGGTTGTGAAGGACATTCTGACCACAAAGTGCATTCTGGGAACATAGTCAGGAGGAGTATATTTCTTTTTAAAAATCTGAAAATTGTATTCCTTATGTCAAGTCAGCTTTAACATTCCTCATTGGTGTTATGGACTAATCAAATCATTACTCAACCAGGGTATTGCTGAGATTCCCGGTTGGGTTTTCCAGAGGGCTGTATTGTGTACATGGGACCCTTGTTTTAACTGAGTTTATACGGGCTGAATGAACTAGTGCATTTAAAATACATGCACCAATCGCTAAGCAAATAATAACAAAGTTAAAGGAGTTATTTAGCTTGTTATAAGGGTAGTGACCCATGGTGACCTATAAAATAACTTATGATACCATCCTTGTCGTGTTTCTGATTCTTTTTGAGGTGTTTTCACATTTCTCTGGACTAGGCCCAGGTTTTTCTTGATAATACCAGTTTTGTTAGCATAAAAACAGCATCTCCCCCGCGCCCACCCCAGAGCAGAATATAATCCTCCTTGCTTTATGAACAAGTCTAACCCCCTACGATTTTGCAAGGCTGCTTCAGCAAAAGATTCTACTAGGTCAGAAAGCTGGTAGGAAGAAATACAAGTTACAAGACCAAAGGAATCAGTGAACCAAGTGTAAGCAAGAACAT
>NW_022103928.1:4088324-4089730 GCF_000313985.2 Echinops telfairi | reverse complement strand
TCTGCTGAGGTGGCCTTGAGGTGGGAGTAGTGAATCCAGACAGCAAGTCCATGCACCTTGATCAAAGCCTGGGTTGTGAGGATGATGGTGAATGGCCCTTTCCAATGTGGTGGAAGTCTGGTGAACGTGAATCGTTTCACTAGGTCACTGGCACTGGGTTGGAATGGGTGCACAGGCAGGCTGCTTGCTGGTCACTGGGGTACTAATGCCCTCAAGGATTTGTGGAGTTGGTGCTGGACTTAAACAAGTCATGATTATGGATCTCTGCTTGCAGGTGCTCCTGGAGTTTAGGGAGTATGGAGAGGTGGGCCGTCTTCATACAGGGTAAATCCCTTTTTATAAGGGCCACAAAAGGGCAAGGGGAAGAGGCTAGTTCAGTTTTCACTGGTTTCCAAGTAAATTTCGTTAACATTTCTGTCAAAATTTTATTCATTCTTTCAACCTGCCCCAGACTTTGCAGCCTATAGGCACAGTTTCAACTGTGTAACTTCCATTGTGTAGTGTAGCTTCCAACTAACCCTGAGGGCTTTTCCCACCGATTGTGAGACCTGAGCAGCAAAGGCTGGTCCATTATCTGACCCAATTCCCTGAGGTAGCCCAAAGTGGGGAATGAGTTATTGCAAAAGTTTCTTTGTGACCATGATACCAGTTTCTGATCTATAGGGAAAGCCTCTACCAATCTGGAAAGTGTGTCTACAAATACCAACAAATACCTGTCACCTCTCTCAGAGGGTTTTACTTCAGTAAAATCTATCTCCCAATGTCTTGCCTCCTAGCTTATGGGATACTGCTTTATCTGTACAGGAGGGCAGTGTCGGTTGATTGGATGATCACCAGGTGTGTGTGTGTGTGTGTGTGTGTGTGTGTGTGTGTGTGTGTGTGTGTGATGTTGCTCCAGTTTCAGGGGGTTGATTTCTGCCCCTACTCGAGGATGCACCACCTGTAGGTATTGAAGGTACATTGTATCCTCCTGGACTGTATCGGTACCCATGTCTTCAGGTGGCTGCAGGCAACTTTGCAGCAAATATTCCTAGGATAAAGGACAGGTTAGCAGGATGCAAATGAGGGTGGGGGTAATAGACAATTCCATTTCAGTTCCTTTAAAGGGAATGGTAGCTTGGAGCTTCTGTAGCAAATCTCTTCCCAAAAGGAGATTGGATATTAAGGTATCACTATGAAAGAATGAGTTACAGTGTTATTTCCCAAGTTTACTAATCTTTCTGTAGTTCAGGTGTGCTAACCTGTGCTAGTCTGGGTAGACTAGAGAAACAAATCCATGGACACACATATGTATATAAGGGAAAGCTTTATATACAAGAGGAATTAAATGTTGAGAAAACATCCCAACCCAGTCCAGTCCAAGGCTATAAGTCTGATATATCCCAATCTATAAAGTCCTCTTCAGA
>NW_022103928.1:4066921-4084901 GCF_000313985.2 Echinops telfairi | reverse complement strand
CTAGCTGCAGCTTCATTGCCGTCCTCTCAAGTAGATTCTTCTGGGAAGAGGCAGTTGTCCACGTAGCCTCAGGCCCCTCCACTGGCTTCCTACTCCATGCCAACAAGCTGCACTTGTCTGGCACTGGTTTAAATCTGGTCCCTCTTTCCCTGTGGTGACACAAACAATACCCTTCCCTTGGGTGGTCAGTGCCCTATTCCCCTGTCACATATCCTCCCCCCCCTTTCCTCCCTTCCCCTGCTTTGTGGTTGGCTACCCTATGTACCCCTGGATTTGGTCTGGCACCTGACATACTACCTGGACATTACCCCTAGAGAGTTTGTATACTACAGTAGCTTTTTTGAGCAGGGAAAACTTTTGACATAGAGCTTCACAATTACAATAATCCTTTTATTTCAAACAACACTGCAATGCAGACCAGACAAAAATTCCACAAACATAAGACAATCCTAATGAGAGTGTTTGACCTGTTGTCCACTAAGCTGGGGCTTTAGTGACTAACCCAACAGCTAAGAGAAAGACTGCAGGGAGAGAAATAGAGAAATAGGAAAAAAGGCAAAGAAGCTCCGGGGTCAACATCAAAAGGAAAGTAAAACCAAACCAGGAAAACAGAAAACCAAACCAGGCTTCTCCACTGGTATCCCAGTGATAAGATTGTTTGGGAGGGTTAAGAGCGTGTCCAGTCCACTTCCCAAACTAGGAAAGATGGGTCCCAGGGAGAAAATTCATCACCTGCAGAGGAGAAACTGCCAGACATTTGTGAGTAGAATTTAGGGCTCATCTTCCTGGCAGCTGCCAGAACAGTTTACCAGAAAGACCAGAGACCTGGAACCTCTCAGGTGGCACCTCCCCTGGAGTTTCCATTCCTGGGGCAGCCGTCTGGATGAGGCTAACAAGTGAGAGGTATAGTGGCCATGCTGGAAGAGTCCCCAGGTGTTGGAAGTCATCAGAGTTGATTGGCCACTATAATTCCCAAAGTTTTTGTTAGGAGTCGTTATTAGCCAGTGGCTGAGGGAGGAGCAAATATCTATCAAACCCCAACAGCCCCTAACTGTTGCAAGGGCCCAGTATATAAGGGCAAAAACCACATCCTGAATGACTAAGTGGTAGGTCTGTGTTTTTCCACACAGCTGTGCAAGCGAGTTACAGAAGCCAAAACAAGCATTCGTTTACAGGAACGGAGGAGGATACATTGCAGAAACAGTTGAGATTGTGAAGGATATTCTGACCACAAAACACATCATGGGAACATAGGTGGGGGTTGGGTTAGGAGGCGTATATTTCATTTAAAAAATCTTAAAAAGGCATCCCTTATGTTAAATTAGCTTTAACCATTTAGAGAGAATAAAACATGATTATTTGAAGGAACAGAACAGTTTTGAGCAAAAGGGGAAAATATTCACTCCTCTATTTTCTCATTGTTCTACTACCATGGGATTTTGAATCAAGTTGCTGGATTTTCCTCTTTTTAAAATGCTGTATTTATCTAATAGTAGTCAATTCCTATATCATAACTAGTGCACTTTAAAGTCTACACAGAGAAGGAAGGGCAAGGCATGTTGCAGGGGGCCTAGTGTTATGCCTGGCTGTGTGTGGAATGGAGAGTGTGACAGCAAGGGAGTGGATGCTGGAGTGGGCAGGAGATCTAGATTTTGGCTCTTTTTAAAAAATTAAAAAGTAATCCCACTAATGGGCTTTGGGTCTCCACTCCGCACTCCCCCCATCATTCACTATGGTAAGATTTTTTGTTCTGATGGTGCCTTACACCTGATCCCTTCGACACCTCGTGGTTGCACAGGCTGGTGTGGTTCTTCCATGTGGGCTTTGTTGCTTCTGAGCTTGATGGCCACTTGATTAGCTTCAAGCCTTTAAGACCCCATACACTATACTTTTTGATAGCCAGGCACCATCAGCTTTCTTCGACACATTTGCTTATGCACCCATTTGTCTTCAGTGGATGTACACTGGTACAGATAGGAACTGAAAATACAGGGAATCCAGGGCGGATGAGCCCTACAGGACCACTGGTGTGAGTGGCGAAACAGGGAGGGTAGAGGGAGAGTGGGTAGGAAAGAGGGAACCGATTACACGGAACTATATGTGACCTCCTCCCTGGGGGACAGACAACAGAGAAGTGGGTGAAGGGAGACGTCGGACAGAGCAAGATATGACAAAATAACAATTTATAAACTATCAAGGGCTCATGAGGGAGGGGTGAGTGGGGAGGGAGGGGAAAATGAGGACCTAATGCCGGGGGTTTAAGTGGAAAGGAATGTTTTCAGAATGATGAGGGAAATGAATGTACAAATGCATTTTACACAATTGATGTGTGTATGGATTGTGATAAGAGTTGTATGAGCCCCTAATAAAATGATTTAAAAAATAATTTAAAAAAATAACACATCATCGGAAAAAAAAAAAAGTAATCTGAGTGTTGTTCTTGGGAAGTTAGATCTTGTCCTGAAGAGAGCCATTCTTGAACTTCGTGCAGGCAAGACTAGAGTTTAGGAAGTTCTTTCTAGACAATGAGGTTGGGACAACATAATGAGGTTTGGAGCTTCTTCATTTCTTTCCAACCCTAGAAAGCAACTGGACTGGTGAGAGTGAGAATATTGTTGGTGCCATCAAGTAGGGTTTGTTTGTTTGTTTTATGGAAACAGATCACCAGGTCTTTCTGAATTGGAGGTGCTGGTTAGGATTGAACTAATAGAAACACAATAACAGAAATATTATTAAATCTCTATATTGCATTTTTCTCTTTGGATCTTCACAATGATACTTAATTTATAGCTAGTGAACTGAGGTTCTGAAAGCCCTCTATGAGGTTATGAAATAGTTTCTCAGAGTAGTTCCCCCAGCCCTTCTACATCCAAATTAATGTTACTTTTGTATTGAAGGGATTGGCCTTTGTGCCTTCATCATAAATCCATTTATAAAAGTCAAAAATCCTCTCTGTAACATTACAGGATCACAACTGTGTATGAGCTCTGAGTTCCTTTCATTGATGTAAATAGGGTGCTTCAAGACCTCAGAGTTATAGAGGCAGTAACAAGACGGCATCCCAGTGACACATTCTGCCAAATCCCTCTACATCAGGGACCAGAATTATAGGTGACAATACTTGGACACTGTGCCACAGAAGAGAGGACACACCACCTGATTAAAGTCCATGTTGAAAGGAAGACAGCAGGAAAACTCAAGGTGACCCTCCTGCGTTAGGAGAAGGCAAGCTCAGAATCACTATTTGGACACCTATAGTGTCGGCAAATCCGGAATCAAGCAAGTGACAGGAATAGGGGCTGGACCTGGGGTAGGAAAGTACTACAAGCAGGCACGAATGCTGCTGAGATGGGAGACTGCAGAGCAAAGATGGGGGTGAAACAAGTCACTAGTAGGATTCCTGGTCATTTGGGGTGCTGACTATAAAAAGTACACGATCCTGTCTGATTAACAAAACAGCACATCAGCCTTAGGCTGATGCCCATGAGGTGGAAATCAGACATGCTTTCATCTTCCAACCTTCTTTAGAAATTCTGGCACAAACCATCCTTCCTATCATAATCTCTACTTCTCTTGTGGGTTCAATTATTCATGATTATGAGGTCTCTTAGGGAAGTTAATCAGAATAAGAAATGATCAGGATGCAATTCTGGTCCAGTATACCTTGTCTCAGTCTGATCTTTGAGCCACACAATCCTTGGCCTCTTCCCTGCTTGTGCAATGTTCCAAAGTTCCTTTGGTGCTGCTGGTCGATTCCCAAAGGGTACTCCACTGGGCTGTAAGCTTGGCTCAGAGGCACTCAGCTCTAGTTTCTTGGGTCAGCAAACCTGACTCTCCTCATTAAATAACTGGAGACAACCCATTCCTTTAGTGAGTCTCCTACCTTTGTTACTACCTTGTCTTGTGCTCTCAGTGCTGCTGCTTCTGCCACTACCATTCTTCTGCCACTTCTCTGGTGTAACCGTTCTCCTAGATCTCATATGGTCAGATCTCCTAGATTAAGCAGCTTCCTTGCACAGGGGTCTCAGGTTCCAAAAGACATACCCTACTCCTAGGGCTTCTTCTTGATGGAAGTGAGAACCCCTATCCTCATTCCTTCTTCTGAGATGGCTTATTTTACAACTAGCTTTTAAAATCACAATTAATCCTGATTGTTAAACCACTCACAACTGAATCCTGTAATTCTATGAACATCTTTATCCAACTTCTCTTACCCAGTCCCATCAAGAAAGGGAGAAATACACCAGTCTGCATAGTTCCACCAGTCATTTGGTGGGGGTTAAAAAGATCATGGCTAGAAGAGTCACATCAGGTAAATTAAAGCACTATGAAGGCCCACATAGTGGGGTGGTGGTTTGAGGTCTACACTTTGGGCTTCCCTTTCTATAGCTGAGACTGGCCGGGAACTGGATAATTGGCTGTGACTGAAGTGTATTGAAGTCTACTGAACCTACATCAGTGAATTGGAACTGGAGAAATATTTTCTCTTGATTTCCCATCACATTTCCTGCTGGCTAGGGAAATCTCCCCTCCCCTCTTCAAACCATGCTGCCCCTACTTCCCCACCCCCTGCCCGCCAATTATCCTACACCTGCTGAGTGTACTCTGTCAGCCATGATTCCCAAGCAAAGTGAGTCCTGTGCCTTTGGTCCCCATATGACTGACAGGCCACACTCTCAAAAATTTGTTTTCAGAGATGAAAGAACACATGGCAGTATCCCAAGCTCCTGCCCCACCCACATACACACACTCCTGGGGATATTGTAACAGGCAGAATTAATGCAACACTTTTGTGTTTCTATGTTTCTTTGCTTTTTCCTGTTTTTCCTCTGTTGTTTGTCTTTCTCACTTTTCATTTGATTTTTTTTGTCACCTTTTCTTCTTTTCATTGATTTACATTTCCCTCTCTCCTTTATCTGATTTCCCCTCCCTCTCGCCTTTATTTTAATATTTTCCTTATTGTTTTATTCTGTCCTAAGTGATAAAAGGATAAGAGGAGTACATTGTTATCTCACTAGTCAGATATGTGTACCATAACTATCACCAAGCACTCTACCAATCAGGCTCCTTCATCTCCAGATAAATGACAGATATTAGATAATATCTGCTCACCACACCTGCAGTTGCTTTGCATGGCTAGCAAGTAGAGACTCATTTACACACACTCCTATCAGGAGTCCTGATGATATTGAGGTTATGTGATGGGCTGATAAAAATAAGGTCAGCAGTTTGACACCACTAGCTGCTCTGTGGGAGAAAGATGAGGCTTTCTAGACCCATAAAGAGTTACAGTCTCAGAAACCCACAGGGGCAGTTCTACCCTCTCTTTCAGGGCTGAATTGGAGTCAGAATCAAATTGATGGAAGTGATTTTGGTTTATCAGTTACTCCTCAGCAACTCTGATGATCATAATAGGTTATGGGTTGGGATGATAACCACAAGATCAGCAGTTCAAAACCAGCAGCCAAGATGAGGCATCCTATTTCCATAAAGGTTTTCATTCTCAGAAGCACTTATGGGTAGTGTTATTCTGTTCTATAAGGTTGCTACCACTATCTGTCTGTCAGTTTGCTGTACTGCTGCGGCTTGTGTTGCTGTGATGCTGGAAGCTATGTCACTGCTATTTCAAAGGCCAGCAGGGTCACCCAAAGGGAACAGGTTTCAGCAGAGCTTTCAGAATAAGAGCAGACAACAAAGCAGGACTCTGCTCCCCACTTTGCAAGAAGCTGGAGAAAACCGTATGCACAGCATTGAAGCATGTCAAATGCTGAAAACCTAAACAAAGGAAGGAAACCATTGTCAGAGATACTGTCAGAGGATGGACTCGTCAAGTCCCAGGGCACTCGAACTGTGACTGCAGAGGAGTTGATTTCTTGGAGGGGAGTCAACCATGGTGACATTATTCAGATAAAGCCTATGGGATTGGAGCCTTAAGGATCTTCATTTATGATGGGGTACAACACAAATCTACTAATGATCATAATTTGAAATGTGTGAAGTATGAATTTAGGAGAATTGGAAGTGGTCAAAATGAAATAGAAGGCATGGATATTGAAATGGACTGGCATTAGCCATTTTTAATAAGAAAAATCATATGGTTTACTATGCCAGGAATAACACAGTCAAGAGGAATAGCCTGGTAGTCATTGCCAGAAAGAGATCTTCTAAATCCATCATGAAGTATAATGCTATCTGTGAAATGATTGCATCTATATATTTTCAAGGAAATCCAATCAATGCAATTTTAGTTAAATTTATGTGCCAATTACAAAAGCTAGTGGTGAAGAAATTGAAGAATTCTACCAATGACTTCAGAGATTGATTATACATGCAATCAAGATGCATTGATAGCTACTGGTAACTGGAATACAAACGTTGGAAACAAAGTGGAAGGAACATGTACTTGATGATAGAAATGAACCTGGAGATCCCATAATAGGTTTTTGTAAAACCAATGACTTATTTCTAGCAAATAGCCCTCTTCAGCCACACAAAAGGATCCCCTGGCTGGAATACACAGAAATCAAAGTGGCTACATCTGTGGGAAGACATGACAGAGAAGCTCAATAGCCACAGCTAAAACCAGAACTGGCGCCGGCTATGGAACAGACCATCAATTTCTAATACGTAAGTTCCAGATAAACCTGCAGAAAAATTAAAACATGTCCGCAAAAGCCAAAATACAACTTTGAGTTTATTTCTCTTGAATATCGAGAACAGCTCAAGAACACGTTTGACACATCAGACATTAATGGAAGATGAGCTGATGAGCTGGTGGAAAACATGAGGAACATAATTCATTAAAACAGGCAGGAAAGGGAGAAAAGATCAAAGTGCATGTCAGAAGAGACTCATAAACTTGCTCTGAATTGTAGAGAAACTAAGCAAATGGGAGAAAGTATGAAGGCAAGAAACTGAAAAGAAAATTTCAAAAGGCAGCTTAAGAAGACAAAGTCAAATATTATAAGAAATGTGCAAGGACCTAGAATTAGAAAACCAAAGAGAAAGAACATGCTCAGAATATCTGAAACTGAAACAAATCAAGAAAAAATTCAAGCCTAAGTTTCACTCTTGAAAGAGTCTATCAGTAAAATATTGAATGATGTGAGAGGCATGAGGAGAAGATGGAGAGAATACACAGAGTCACGGTACCAAAAAGAATTACTTGACATTCCACCCTTCCAGGAAGTAGCATATGATCAGGAAACAATGATGCTGAAGGAAGAAGTTCAAAATTCACTGAATGGGTTAACCAAAAACAAGGCTTCAGGAATTGACTGAAATGTTTCAGTAACTACAGAGTACTGGAAGCACTCACTTGTCTATGCCAAGAAATTTGGAGGCAGCTACTGACCAACTGACTGGAGCATATCTATATTCATACCCATTCCAAAGAAAAGTGACCCAGAATAATGCTTAAACTATAGAACAATATCCATGATATCACACGCAAGTAAAATTTTGTGTAAGATCACACGCAAGTAAAATTTTGTGTAAGATCATACAACAAAGGTTGCATCTGTACATTGAACAAGACATCATTGCTGATATCTGATGAATCTTGGTTGAAAGCAGAGAATACTGTAAAGATGCTTACTTGTTTTTCATTGTCTGTGCAAAGACATTCGACTGTGTAGCTCATATTGAACTGTGGATAACCTTTAGAAGAATGGGAATTCCAGAACACTTCATTTTGCTAATAGGGAGCCTGTACATGGCTCAAGAGGCAGTTGTGCAAACAACAAGGACAGGACATGCTGCATGGTTTAAAATAATGAAAGGTGTGTGTCAGGGTTCTATAGGCATGCCAAATCAATTCAATTTGTATGCTGAGCAAATCATCAGAAAAAAGAATGTGGTATCAAGATTAGAGGAAGGCTTATTCACAACCTGTGATATGCAGATGACACAACCTTGCTTGCTGAAATTGAGCAGGACTTGAAGCACATGGCAATAAAGATCAAGGACTGTAGCCATCAGTATAGATTACAACTCATTGTAAGGAAAATAAAAATCTTCACAACTGGATCTATAGGATAAATGAAGAAAAGGTTGAAGTTGTCAAGGATTTTTTTGTCTCACATGGATAAATGACCAATGCTCATTGAAGCCACAGTCAAGGGATAAAAAATGTATTACCTTAGGTAAATCTGCTGCACAAGTCATCTTTAGAACACTCTAAAGCAGGGATATTACTTTGAAAACTAGGATGTCCTTTTCTCATATGCATGTGAAAATTGGATTGGACATTGAATAAGGAAGACCAAAGAATTGATGCATTTGAATTGTGGTGCTGGAGAATATTGAAAGTACCATAAACTGCTTAAAAGGACAAAACCCATCTGTGTTGAAAGAAATAAGCCTAGAGTTATCCTTAGAGGCAAGGATGACAAGACTTCATCTTACATGCTTTGGACATATTGCTAGGAGAGACCAGTCCCTGGAGAAGGACATCTTGCTTGGTGAGGTGGGAGGGTACTGAAAAAGAGGAAGCCCTCAAGGAGATAGAATGACACAGTGGCTGCATCAATGGGCTCAGGCATAGAATAATTGCAAAGATGGTAAAGGGCCATTCAGTGTTTCATTTTGTGGTTAATAGCATCCCTATGGACCAGAGTGGACTCGATGGCATTAACAACAAGAACAACCTCAGGTTGCTGTGCATCGGGATGGACTGAATGGCAGTGATTTGGTTTGGGATCAGTTACTATACTCACTCGGAGACAAGAAGAGTGAGGCTCAGTGCTGACAAGCTAGCACCCGAAGTAGTATCCAACCCTTTTGAACTCTTTCTGATATTAAGGCATGCAATATTCCCTTGATTTTGAAGTACATGATGTTGAAGATCAAGTACTTCAGTTCTTAATATGGATTACATCTCAATGTAAAGAAAGCTAAAATCTTCGCAATGGAACTATTTGTATCATAAGAAAGAAAAAAATTGACAATGTCAGGGATTTTATCTTGCTTGGATCCGCAATCAATGCACATTGAAGTAGGCATCAAGATATCAAAGGACAACCAGCATTGCATAACCCAACTGCCCCAGACCTCCTGAATGAGTTGAAAAGCCAGGATGTCACTGGGATGACTCAGCCGCCTCTGGACCAGGACTTGGTCATTTCAATCCCCTTAAATACATATGACTGTTAGACTTTAAATTAAAAAGACCGAAGAAGAATTTATTCTCTTGAATTCTGGTGCTAGTGAAGAATACTAAAATTACAACGGACAAGCAAAATGCTTCTTGGAAGGAAGGATGTTGTATTAGTCTAAGTAGAGAAACAAATCCACAGCAACTCATGTCTAAGAGAGTTTTGTGTAAAGAAAGTATGCATCATGAAAACATCCCAACCCAATGCTGTCCAAGCCCACAAGTCCAACATTAACACAGTAACCCAACACCAGTCCACAAAGTCCTCCACCTCACAAAACAGAGGCAATGATGCCAACTGCAGGAGGAAAGCTGAGTCAGTGAACACATAAGCATCTCAGCACTAGCAGGGGTCTCCACATGGCTGCTCCAGCACCCAGGGCTGTGTCGGGATAAGTCCATGTGGCTTCTCCTTGGGGATGTTTTGTAGGAAGTCAATCTCGCAAGCTGAAGCAGGGAACTGCTAAGGCAGCTGCACCCTGGTGCGACCATCACAAAGCAAGAGACCTGAGAACTAGAAAGGCGAGGCTCACCACCCATTTACCCCTCTGCCTTTCAATTAGCCCCACATGTGATTATTTGCCAGGTTGGCACAATTAACTAACTCAGATGTCAAGACTTTGTCTTATGTAATTTGGACATGTTTTCAAGAGAAACCAGTAATTGGAAAAGGACATCAGACTTGGTAAAGTAGAAGGGCAGCAAAAAGAGGGAGACCTGAAATGAAACTTTAGCTTGCATTACTACAGCTGTCGTTAGCTTAAAAAAGTGACACTTTGTCATTTGATTTCTCATTTGATCTAATGTATCCAATGTTCTAGATTTTAGCAATTCCTTCCTTTTTGACTGAAGTTTTTTGTTTTGTTTGTTATGTGTTCCCATATGTGAAATCCAGAACAGGTAAATCTGTAGAGATGCAATAGGATTAAGAGGTTTCTGGGGGCATGGCAGGGGAGGTTACTGGGAAGTGGAGAGCTAACAGCAATGAATACCAGGAAGATGAAATGACCTAAAATTGATTGTGGGGATGATTACACAACTCTTTGGAATATGATTGATCTATTGAAATGTATATGTGAATTGTATGCCAATAAAACTGTTTAAAAATGATTGACACCGTGGCTACAAGGATGATTTCAAAGATGAGAACTAGTGTGAGGATGGCACATGCCCAGGAAGTGTTGTATTCTGTCGCGCATAGAGTCAAAAGGAGTCAGAGCTGACTTGATGACACCTAGCAACCACTGATACAACTACAACACAGACCAATGGAAGAGAACTGAAAACCCTGATGTTAATCCATCCATGTATGGACAGCTGATCTTCCCGGAAGGGCCAACACTTACTAAATGGAGGGAAAGACATTCTTGTTAACAAATATTGCTGGTAAAACTGGATACCATTTGCATAAAAATGAAACAGGAGTCATACTTTTGAGTAGCTGGTGGGTTCCAGCCTGGCTGTTGATTGGCAGCCCAGGAGCTTGCCTGCCAAGTGACAGCATTGAACTGCATGTCTGACTGCTGTCTAATGACGGCGCATGGACACGGCTTGGGCGAAGGCAAGTCGGTCCCCTTCAGATGTTAGCAGGTAACCTTTCACCTTTGGAAACCCTATGCTTGCACCCTTTTTGAACCATATTCTTTCTAGATTTTGTCTGTTTGTATCTTTCTTTTTATTCGTTTTTTATTGTCAGAACGTTGTTTCTATGAGTTCTCTTATATCAGAAGTGTTTTCTTTTCCACCAGTTTCTCGATGTTAGCCCAAACAACTTCATTTTTACAGGCTGATGGTCTTTTGTCTGTTGGCTTATTTTTTTTTTGCAAGTTCAAGTTCTTTTTTTTTAAAATCATTTATTAGGGGCTCATACAACTCTTATCACAATCCATACATACATCAATTGTGTAAAGCACATTTGTACATTCATTGCCCTCATCATTCTCAAAACGTTTGCTCTCCACCTAAGCCCCTGCCATCAGCGCCTCATTTTCCCTCTCCATCCCCTCTACCCACTCCCTCATGAACACGTGATAATTTATAAATTATTATTTTGTCATATCTTGCCCTGTCCGACATCTCCCTTCACACACTTTTCTGTTGTCTGTCCCCCAGGGAGGAGGTCATATGTAGATCCTTGTAATCGGCTACCCCTTTCCAACCCACTCTCCCTCTATGCTCCCAGTATCACCACTCATACCACTGGTCCTGAAGGGATCATCCACCCTGGAATCCCTCTGTTTCCAGTTCCTATCTGTACTAGTGTACATCCTCTGGTCTAGTCAGACTTGCAAGGTAGAATTCAGATCATGATAGTGGGGTGGGGTGGGGGGGTGAGGAAGCATTTAGGAACTAGAGGAAAGTCGTATTTTTCATCACTGCTACATTGCACCTTGACTGGCTCGTCTCCTCCCTAAGACCCCTCAGCAAGGGAATCTCCAGTGGCCTACAAATGGGCTTTGGGTCTCCACTCTGCACTCCCCGCCTCATTCACTATGGTAAGATTTTTTGTGTTGTGATGATGCCTTATAGCTGATCCCTTCGACACCTCGTGATCACATAGGCTGGTGTGCTTCTTCCATGTGGGCTTTGTTGCTTCTGAGCTAGATGGCCACCACTTGTTTACCTTCAACCCTTTAAGATCCCAGATGCTATACCTTTTGATAGCTGGGCGCCATCAGCTTTCTTCACCACATTTGCTTATGCATCCATTTGTCTTCAGCGATCGTATCATGGAGGTGTGCACACAACGATATGATTTTTTGTTCTTTGATATCTGATAACTGATCCTTTCGGCAGCTCGTGATCAAACAGGCTGGTGTGTTCTTCTATGTGGGCTTTGTTGCTTCTGAGCTAGATGGCCGCTTGTTTACCTTCAAGCTTTTAAGACCCCGGACGCTATATCTTTTGATAGTCAGGCACCATCAGCTTCCTTCACCACATTTGCTTATTCACCCGCTTTGTCTTCAGTGGTAGTGTCGGGAAGGTGAGCATCATAGAATGTGTTGGCTTATTTTTTAACATCTTCCAAACTTCCCTTAAATGCTTAGTTTATTTGAAAACCATTGTTTTATGTGGTCAGCATTCCCATAAATTTGTTACCAAACTCCAATGATTTGGAAAGATGAATTCTTCACTTATGATAAGAATTTTATATTTTCCCTGACCTCAAATTAATTTTCCCTGATGGCACATAGCCTTTTACCATAAACAAAAACAATTTTAAGGAACCATACAAAAAACTTGTCCCCAGCCATTGTAGTGGCTGCATAGCATTTTAAAACACATTTTGTTTGGAATAAACCTGTGTATGTATGAATGGAGACCCTACTGACAATACTTTTTAACTTACTCTCCTACTTGACTTCCTAATGGGTACCAGCTTAGTGTCGATTCTTGTATTCAGAGTTATCTTTTCATTTATAGTCCAAAAATTACAGTAATATTGCCTAAAGTGTGAGAAGAAGGTAGAGGGTAAAATGAAAGATAAAAGTTAAAAGATATAAAAGTGACTTTTTTGATGACATCGTGAGGGTGCTTTTAACTTTTCCTCACAAACTCAGGTTCACGGAGCTTTATGAATGTATTTCAGAGAGTAAATGCATCTAGGGAACAGGGTATACTTCTAGGGGCATGTTTCAGTATTTAAATCAAACATAGAAAAAAAGTACATTCCTCTGAAAAATTTAAAGCCACTGCATCATTTAACCTTGTTTTAATGGTGGCTTCAGGTATGAGTCCCAGGGGACAGAACGCCCCATAGGGTTGTCCTTAGGTAAGAATAATGCTTGTATACCAGGATCAAGATGGATCTGCCCTAAATCCTGGAAGAAATCAGTCTCCCGCAGCAATGTTATATGTGTTGCAGGAATTGATACTTTTTTTCTCCAGCATATTCTTATCTCATTTGTGGGCAGGAGGATTTTTTTTTTTTTAAATCAGAAAAAGAAAAAAACATACCAAAAAAAAAATCAAAGTTATGCTCTGAAAGGCAGTCAGTATTTGTAGACCTGCCTTAGTGCTGAGGATCCTTCACTCTGAAAGTCAGCTGGTCGTACAAAGACTTTAAAGATCGATGAAACCACAATGCAGCAAGCATAAAGAGCTGGATAGAACCGGGAGATAGAAGAGCATGGAAAAGCCAAGACAATGAATGTTGAATGATCTTATTGGTGCATAGAAGGGAAGAAAAATTATATTTACCTAATCTTTTGGTCTCCAGCTGCTTGTGATAAGACAAGTTCTCTCTGGGATGGACTGTGCCTTCCAAACACTATGGGGGAATCAAGAGTATCTAAGGCTTTTGGAACCCATGAATGCTCACTCCAGCCAATAGAATTGTTGAGTCAAAGGCACACCAAGATATAAAACACAGACCGTTTACCCTTGCCACTGGAAACTTCCGATAAAGCCAATTTAGAACTCAGTACGGTACAACAAAGGGGCTTCCCCACCCTCCTCTCTTGTTTTGATTACTTCGAAAGGCCACAGACTTTACAGAAAACCCTTAAACTTGATCTATTAACTTTCTCGGGGAGCATTATGGCCCAGTGAACAGTGCCTCAGACAGCCTACATCCCTGCATGAATACTGTGTGACTTGTCAAAAGGGACCCTTGCACCTAGGGATTCATACAGGGAAGAAAGGAATATAGGTTGCAAACAAGGCCATTTTGAAAAGACAATAAGGGAAATGTCAGGTGCTGAGTTTTATTTGTTTATCAATCATTTCATAAACAGGCACAATTATTCCTGTTCACTGCTGACTCTTTCTTTAATGGTCACTTAAAAAAAAACCCTATATTAGTGTTTCATTTCACCACTATATGGAAAGGCATTTTGATTTTTTAACTCATCCCACTGGAAATTTAATACGTATGGTTTGAGAACTGACAAGTAAACTTATAGTAGTTTTTCTGTATTAACTTTGGAGTTAGAATACCTAGTCCGATAAAGTCTCCTGGAATGAATTTGTAAAATTCCCTTGACTCGTTCTATGGCTAATTATTTAATAGTTTCTTGTAGTCTATTATATATATAATTAGTTCATCAGGATCAAATATTTCTCATCTTGAGTGCCAGGTCTCATTGACCAGGCATTGCCACCTGAAACACTGTCTTGTGCAGTATTCTAAGTTCAGCCTGCTGCGGAAGAGGAAAAATGAGAAAGGGAATAGCAAGATAAGGGGAATTGTGAATGTAGTGGTGAAGGAGGGAAGGTATTAGTTTATATAACATATAGGTGGCAGTGAGAAGGTAACATTTAACCAAAAACTTGGAAAATGTGATTTAGGTACCCTGAGGATCTTGGGGTAAGAATATTCATGGCAAATATAATGAACAATTCAAATACTTCAGGACTGAAGTGAGACTGCTGTTTGTGAGGCAGTCACTGTGAATCCAGGGGAGAAAGTAGATGGGGTGGACACCGAAACAGTACTGTAATCAAACACTCTAATTGTGAAGGAGATGCAATTTAACAGATTATGGAGGTGCTGCCTCATAATTTTGACGAAGAAGATAATATAGAATAAATAGCATTAAAGTTATTAGATTTTATTGGCTCAAATTCATTTCATTGTTCTGGTCACATTTCCAAATGTCAATCTTTGCCCCTCTTATTTAGATTCTGAAAGCTGAGGAAATGTTTGACTGTTTGACAACTTGTATCTCTGATCCTTGGAGCCTTCCAGAAGGTTCCTTTCTACAGAGCAAAAGCCCAAGTGAAGCAATGAATATCCTCTGCAGTCAGATTGCCTGGAGTTGAATTCTGTTCTTTCCAAGTCACTGAACATTCCTGAGCTTCAGTTTACTAATCAAGGAAATGGAAAGAGAAGAGTGGATATCTCACATGGTGTCATTTGAATGAAGCAACAGTTCTTGTGTTATAAAGTAAGTTACCACTTAACACAATGATGCTTCTCATTCATATATGAGTATATGGTAGCCATTCTTATTACATGATCTGTCTCCTCTTTTTTTAATTTTAAGTATTTTTTTACTGAAAACTAGGTGTGTTTAGAGTCCAGATCATCAACTTTGTATTCAATAGTCCAAACCAGGGATCAAAACCTTCAGTAGTTTACCCGTCTTCCCCTACCTATAGATCATCATCCTCCATTTCACCCAAGTCATCATCAGTCAACAGTCTAGCCCAGTCTCATTTCTCTTGAATTCTTTTAGTGATGTGATATTTGCCCTCTGCATTGCTTCTTTGTGTGCTATAAGAATGCTTACTGCCATCGAATCCATTCCAACTCATAGTGACCCTATAGGACAAGTTAGAACTGTCCCTGTGGGTTTCTGAAACTTGAACTCTTTATGGGAATAGAAATTTTCCTCTTTCTACCATGGTGATTTCAAACTACTGAGCTTGAGGTTAGCAGCCCAATGTGTAACCCACTTTATTTCCAGGGCTCCTTAAGCCCAAATCTATGTCCATACAATTTGCATTCAAGGGCCTTAATTCTATATCTTAAAGTTGGATAGACTTCCGTCATCTTTTACCTGAAGGCCTTTTGGTAATTAAAGGTAATCACTGAATCCCTCTCAAGTCTGTATTTTTCTGCTGGGCTTCATTTCACTTAGTTTGCATTTCCTTTAACTTACTCATTTTTCTCCTTCCAATTTGCTCCAATTTGCCTTGTCTTTTTCTTAAAATGCAACCATAGTTCTTCACAATTTATCTCACCTTATTTACTTTCCAGTTTAATTATTACACTGGCTTTTCTCCACATTCAGCTTTATAACATGGATCTTGTCCTGTAAGCTTAATTCTTATTGTTATTTAACTTTATTTATTTTCTATAAATTAACAAGCTAGGATTTGACCAACGTGAAGGCTCAAGGTGAGGATCAGACTTCACCTTTTAAAATCATACCACTTCAGCAGCCTAGTTTTGGGTGCACTATTAATTTGTATTGAACTAAGCTTTAAAAATATCCCATAATCCTCTTCACACCGACTGCTTTTGCCATGCCTGGTCTAATTTTGAATTTGTACAATAAGTTGGACTTTGAACCATGAATGGGTTTTTTTTTTATATATTCTTTCCTGTAGAATGCAAACCCCAGCCTTGGTATGGCTTTCTGCAACTTGTTATGAACTTAGTTACACATCAGACTGCTAACTGCAGTGTCAGCAGCTTGAGCCCATCAGCCCCTGAGGGACGAAAGGTGAGACTGTCAGTTTCTATAAAGATTCCCAGCCTTGGAGACATTAGGGATCAGTTCTGTTTTGCCCAATAGGGTCCCAGTGAGATGGAACTAACTCCGGCAGTGGGTGTGGGGTTACATAACGCCTAGCACTATGCTTCCTTTTATCGATATTTAAAATTTCAATGGCATGGTTTCTAAATATTTATGAAAACTAGGGCTTAAAATATTGAGCATCTCAGAATTAAAGAACCTTGTAAAGCACATCTTGACCGCTCAGATCTCATTTAATAAGATGCTTCAATAATTGTAACTCAAGAAAGCTACATAATATGGTTTTTAATCAACTTTTTTACCCTAAGTATATTATGAAAAAACATTTCCAAATCTCTCACTGTATTATAGATGCATAATATCTATAACATCTTAATGATTGTTTTGTTTAGTTGTACATAGTGTCAATGTGAGTCAAACTGAGTGTATAGTACCTAACAACAATAGTTGAGCACTTACTTACCTGGTATGCAAGGAAGGGGATCTTGTTCTGATAAACCTATTTCCATGGAGTCAACTCTGACTCATAATGACCTTGTTTGGAGTTTCCAAGACTGGAACAATTTTTAGAAGCATATAGCTTCGTCTTTCTCCCCAATAGTGGCTGCTTATTTGAACTGCAGTTAGCATTTGTGCTAGTTAAGGTTTATTATGCCAACCTGGCCAATAAACACATGTGGGATTAATTGAAGGGCAGTTTAATTGAAAGCTAAATGGTTTGGCAAACCTCGCCTTTTTGGTTCTCTGGTCTCTGTCTCTCTGATGGTTGGAGTAGTGCGCGGCTGCCTTGGCTAGTTCTCTGCCTCAGCTGGCAAGGCTCATTTCCTGTGAGACAGCCCTGAGGAGAAGACACATGGACTTACCCTGCTGCAGCCCTGTTAGTGAATAGAACTGCTTCAAATGGAAGCACTTGCTCGTGAAAATCCAGGATTACAGCCCTCAGTATGGATCAAAACTCAATGTAAGAAGACCAAAATCTTCAAAACTGGACTAATAGGAAACATCATGATAAAGAAAGAAAAGATTGAAGTTGTCAAGGATTCTATTTTCTTGCATCTACAATCATAGAACCAGCATTCAAGAGATGCAAGGATGCATTTCTATGGGTAAATCCACTGCAAAAGACCTCTTGGAAATGTTGGAAAGCAAGGATGTTACTTTGAGGACTAAGTTGTACCTCACCCAAGCCATGGTATTTTCAGTCACCTCCTATGCATGCGAAAGTTGGATATTGAAGAAGGAAGATGGAAGAATTGGTGCACTTGAATTGTGGTGCTGGTGAAGAATACTGAAAACATTATTATAGACTGCCAAAGAGCCAACAAATATGTCATGAATGAATTACAATCAGAATGCTCCTTAGAGGCAAAGATGGCGAGACATCATCTCACATACTTTAGATGTGTTATCAGAAAAGTCCAATCTCTGGAAAAAGACATCATGTTTGATAAGGTGGAGAGGCAGCAAAAGAGAGGCAGGCTCTTCTTCACAAGACAGATTGATATAGTAGTGGTACATAAGAATAATTGGAAGGATGGCACAAGACTTGTTCTATTGTACGTAGGGTTGGAATGAGGCAGAACCAACTTGACAGCACCTAACGATAAAAACAGGTTTTTTT
>NW_022103928.1:4063995-4065387 GCF_000313985.2 Echinops telfairi | reverse complement strand
GCCCTGTCCCCACAGTCTATTTTTTGTTGCTTCCTGGGGACTTCCTTGCTCTGCTCCCCTTGCTGTTCTGTTGCACACCCTTAGTGTTTCACCTCAGTGTGGTGGGGTCAGATTGGGTGCAATTCCACAATAAAAACAATTTTTACAGAAACAGATTTCTGTATTTCCCTCCATTGTAGCTACTGGGTAGGTTTAAACTGCCGACATTAGGTTAGCAGAGGAATACCTAACAATTATGCAAACAATTCACCCTGGCTGAAGCAGTGAGAATATCCTATACAATTATACAGATACTTTTGTCCCACCTGGAGGGGCAAGGAATACTTAGTGGACTATATAACATAACTACAAACCCACAGAGCCCCACTGGCCTGTGTTCCTGATTAAATCTATGGCACACAGCACTTATCCCCTGCCATCCTGTTCATCAGCATGGGTCATGAATTTACTGTGGAAAAGGGATAACATATTGATTGTGTTAAGTCACAAATAATTTTGTGGCTTTTTTCTAGTGCAACATAGTATTGATATCATGTGTTGTCAATTCTGACTCATAGCTAACCTACGTACAGTATAAGGAAGCATGATCCAGTCCTGTGTCATCCTCATGTTCATGACTTTACTGGAGTCATAGCATGTAATCTAGTGGAGACCTCTGATGACTTCCCCATTATCTTCTTCTTATCACTGTTGTTTTTCCTGGAGTGCACCACACCCTTTTTAGACTTGGAAAATTTGCATGAATTTTCTAGTTTAAGTCAAGTAGTTTCAAGCCAAAAAGTTTACAACTATATACTCATGATTACCCAAATGTGTGTCCAATAATAACAGTGTTTTATATAATTTACAATGGATACTTTTTGCTAAAAAAATAGATTGCCAGAATTTCCTTCTTCGATGCCTCTGGTTAGAATCAATCTTCCAACCATTTGGGCAGCAGCCAAGCATGTAGTTCTTTCTGGCCCTTAGGCACTCTTCACACAGACTAGGCTCTGGAAACCCAAATTGCCTTTCCATCAGAAGATCTTCTTGATGCGGACTTATTTAACTCCTGCTTATGTTTCAGACCCTATCTTAAAGTACAAAGGTAAGGTTAAAATATACCTAGTTTCCTGTTTGTACATACGCAGATTTATCACCAACAAAATATTAAACATGTCTCTGCAGTTGATGGCTATAGAAAAACTCTCTGAGTAGCACACTTATATCAGTCTCATTAGCGTACCTTAAAAATAATACATCACATTCAAAGCAGAGGCTTCCCAAGGAATCTGAAATGTCAGGGACATTCAATACAGAGAGTTCAGCTTAGATGAAGGTCAACAAGCGGCCATCTAGCTCAGAAGCAACAAAGCCCACATGGAACAACATATCAACCTGTGTGATCACGAG
>NW_022103928.1:4061171-4062541 GCF_000313985.2 Echinops telfairi | reverse complement strand
TGGTGGTGGATGTATCTCCAGGGTGCGCACAGGTCACTGATTAACTCACTAGCAGGAAGGTGAAGCAGAGAGAGAGAGGAAGTTCCCTTATGAGATTCTCCTTATGAGAAAGCCATGCCCACAAGGAGGCACCATGAGGCTGTGACCTGACTTGACAGGCTAGACTCCATCCCTACACTTCAAGTTGACATGCAATTATGTAACAAACACATAAACTCAAGAGTTCAGGATTCTTCAGTGAAGGATTAATGAGATGTCAAGACTGTCTTTAGACATGTATAGACTAAGATGGAGGAGAAATCATAGCTTCACATTTTGATATTTTGATTGATAAAGGGTTCTATGACTTTGTAGCAATACTTTTTGACTTATTCTTCTGTCACTTCCTTGGGAAACATATCTTTACCACCAAACTTTTTATGAGAACCCCATTATATGTCTTCTCAGGACCCTGCTCTCTCCTTCAAAGCACTCCACACTGTGGATATTAGGAGATGTGCAACATTTTTTTTAAGTTATTTTGTGTTTTCTTCACTAGAATATAAACTCCTTGAAGAAGGAATTTTATTTAATTTACAGTTGTAATCCAATTATCTGGCATAAAGCCTCTCATTTTTGGACATGATAACTACTGGGTTTTCCCAGGAATTTTTAAAAACAGAGGGGTAGGAGTTTACAATTATGCTGAATTCATATAGTTCAGTTGCCCGGTTCCTTTTGATCTTAGAAGGCCAACCCACTCAATAATATGCTTAAATTAATTTTTTTCTACTCTTTTAAGTTTAACTTATCAGCTCTCCACATATGTCAAATAGAAGCAGTAAATTGGTGAAGAAGGCAAAAAAAAATGAAATGATGAAACAGCATCGTGTCATACAATACAGTCATTACAAGAGTGAGAATTTGAAGATAAAATAGGCTGTGGAATTATGGGGCATGTGACTGGAGATGTTACAGTTCTGTGAGAGCTGAGGGACACAGAGGAAAGGTTGATGTTTAAAGCATGGTGCATGGAGATCCCATGGGCAGTTACCACCTTTTCCCTGGCTAAGGTACAAAATGCATGTCTCAGTTGAACAGAGGACAACGGGTCACAGGCTGTTTTTTATCCACCTCCATGAGTAGGATCACTTTCAGCTTAAGCATATCACCTATAAAAAATTATCGCAAGGCTAGTAGTGCCTAGTTTGGAGCTAGGGAATTTTATAAGTTGTATTATTAGTTGAATTATTAGTTCAGTATTTTTCCTCCAGTCTCCTCATTGACTAGACTCCCACACATGGTATTAGCTGAATTATTAGTTCAGCATTTTCCCCCCAGTCTCCTCATTGACTAGAGTCCCACACATGGTAACTCCATGTGCATCAGAG
>NW_022103928.1:4057360-4059208 GCF_000313985.2 Echinops telfairi | reverse complement strand
GTACAGACTCCAGGATAACCCTTTCAGGACCAATAGTGAGAGTAGTACCAGTGGCACTTGTATGCTGCAGCGATGCTGTTCAGGTTTCAGCAGAGCTTTTACATTAAGATGAAAAAAAGACCTGGTGATATACTTTTGGAAATCAGCCAATGAAAACAATGTATTCCGACAGTGTGAGCCACTCCACCTTGTAGATGGTACTGTCGACTTCCAGAAGAACAAACACATCTGTCTTCAAAGAAGAACATTTCTGTCTTGGAGATGGATTGATGAAATGGCTCAAACATGACAATCGTGAGATTGGTGCAGGAGTGGGTAATGCTTCATTCTGTTTTATACAGCTTCCTTATGAGTTTAACCTGCTCCATGGCTCATAATAGCAGCATCAGCAACCTTAAAGAGCACACTGAAGCCAAGACTAATTTTTCAAAGACTGGGACAAGGTCAACAGTTGAGCACTTGGGGGTGGAGAACATGGGAAATAAGATCTTGTTCTCACCTGTTGTCTAACCACAGGTCCTTCATCTAATTTTTTTGAAATGAAGGACTTTTGTTATTCGTATCCCTCTTATACATATCTAGTGCATGAATAGAATTTTTTTGCTGCAAAAGAAAGTAGCAGTAGAGAGCATTCTAATAATTAGCGTCTTAATAATCCTGGATGACCTCTCTACTTTGAATGTAGTGAAACTGTGACCCTGATGTGATATCATTCCCAGAACTGAATTCTGACCTCAACTTGAATGAACTTGGGTATAGATTCTTTCCCAGAACCTCCAAAGGACAGTGCCTTCTTGATTTGGGAGTGATGACCTTGTCTAATGTATCTGGACTTCTGACCTTCCGAACAGTAATGTAGTAAATAGATGTTGTTTCAAGGGACTCAATGTGCAGCAATTTGTTATGTGGCAATGCCAAACTAAAACAGAAGTGAACTGAAATTAGAGACTTGCTGTATCTAATTAGAGAAGTGGGATTTACATACCCTCTATGTTGATCTTGGCAAAAGAAAATGCAAAATACCTTTATAACTTTTGAAATATCAAGCTAGAGTCACTGTTACACTCTACTAACCTTTCACAACATCCAAGTTGTTTCATATGCAATGCTATGCCCTGAGATACAGAAATGGATGCAATGTCTACCCTCAAACCCCAACAAACTCCACCCATTGCTGTTGAATCTTTTCTGACTCTTGAACACCTATGTGTGTTAAGAAGCAGAGCTTCAGTTAGACTTTTCTTGGCTGCCATCTTTATAGAAGCAGATTGACAAGTCTTTCTTCCATGGTACCACTGTACAGGTTCCCACCACCAACCCCTAGATTAATACCTTAGTGTTGTTTGAACACCACAAGGACCACTCTACTTTTAAGGAGGTTTCTAATACTCAAACCAAAACCAAGCTCACTACCATAAGTCGATTCTGGGCAGATTTGCCCCTATGGGTTTCTGAGACTGTAACTCTTTACGGGAGTAGAAAGCCTCATCTTTCTCCCACAGAGTGGCTGGTGGTTTCCAACTGCTGACCTTGTGGTTACCAGCCCAGTGGGTAACCACTACGCCACCAGGGTTCCTGTTCTCTAATGCTAGAGCAGGAAAACAAACACAGAGCAGTGCAAAGCCCCGCACTGTGAGGAACCATGGGAAATGCTAGGAGAGGGGTGACTAGCATTGACTAACTTGTGAAGATTCATGAATATGCTAACGTCACCTTCTTTCTGAATTTCAGAAGGCATATTAGATTGCTATGCTTCTTAAGACACTGACTGACCATTTTGGCCAATGATTGTACTTCAGAATTTTATAGTCTTCAGTGGGCTCTGTGATATTCTTAGAAGCCTCCTTA
>NW_022103928.1:4055471-4056877 GCF_000313985.2 Echinops telfairi | reverse complement strand
ATGGGAGACAAAAGGTCAATTGTACTTGCACTGGATTTGAGTAAAAGGGCTTTTGAAGAAAGAGGAAGTGATTATCTTTCCAAAAGTGTAACTCTGTGATGAGGTCATCATGGGGTTTACAGAGAATCTCGGCAATACGAGCCTTCACAATAATTGTTAGGAGTAGATACATGGATGAAAGTCACAATTTTAAATTCTCACTCAAAATCTTTGGATTTTAGAAAAAGGGAAACAGTTATACTTATTCTCTAATTTTCTCAATCTTATATAAATAATTCCATATTTCTCTTTCTGTGAACTACAAATTGCCCTTCCATTTTATGAGACCTTCAGAATCATGGCACAAGGTCAAGAATGTGAACTGGAATTGTCATGTAAAGATAACTATGAGCAAAATGTCTGTATGCACACACACGCATGCAAGCTCACTTCTCCTTTTTGTGTGATGTTAACGTTAGTTTGGAGATGGACAAACCAGAATTCTGACAGGTGATATCTTTCCAGGTCTCATGTCTTAGACAGAAGAATAATAAGTATTGATCTGCAGTCTCTGTTATAAAAATAAATGCTCTTTATCCATTGGCTCATTATTAATAGCTCTCACATAGTAGACAATATAATTCAAAGTACAAATTGATATTAAAAGGGCAGAAATAAAAGACCATAAAATATAATTACAACAATAAAAATGATGAAAGCATACATACTGAGTAGGAGCCAAAGAAAAAGTTTCAGAGAAGGGGCCTAGCATTCATTCAGTACCCACCCTGTGGGAAACCTGATGATCAGTTTTATTGAAGTAGTAGGAGAGCTTTATAGAGCAGTGAAGATTAAGTGATGGGGGAGGAAAAATTAAAAGACATGCTATGTGTACTTTGCTTAGGTACCTTTCATAAGAATTCAAGAAACCCTGGTGGTATAATAATTAAGTGTTCAACTGTTAACTGAAAGGCTGGGGTTCGCAGCTGATCAGCAGGAAAGATCTGTCAATCTGCTACCAAAAGATTAGAGTCCAGGAAACCCTACTAGGTCTGAGAGAGTCCCTGTGGGTCAGAATCCACTTGATAGCCTCCATCAGCCACATAAACCAGTTTGGCTAGTGAGAAAGCCTGGATTGATAGTTGTCGAATGACTACTTATAAGAAAAATTAAAATAATCTCCTAAAATTATTCTTTATTTGAAATCCTCACCTTTTTAGATGTTGGTACTATTTGTTTACTTTTAATAAATTTTATTTTTTCAAAAGAGCTTTAAGTTCACAGAAAATCTTGGCACAAAGTACAAAGGGCCCCCCATCCCTTCTCTCAGTGATCTTCTCTTAGCTTCTTGTGGTATACTTATTACAATTTTTCTCTGGTGTTTTTCTTTTTTAAATTTTATTTTATTGGGGGCTCTTACAGCTCTT
>NW_022103928.1:4050827-4052192 GCF_000313985.2 Echinops telfairi | reverse complement strand
CTTATTTCTTTTCATTGCTGAATAATAATCTATTATATGGCTGTCTCACACTTTTATTCATTCATCTAATGAGAGACATCTTGATTGCTTCCAATTATTGGTCATTATAAATGATGTTTCTATACCCATTTGTGTAAGGGCCCTGGTAGTTTAGCAGGTTACTTGGTTGGCTGTTACATCCAAGGTTGTTAGTTCAAACCCACCAGCTGCGGCTCCTCCAAAGGAAAAGAAGGATGTCTGCTCTGTTAAAAGTTACAGACTCAGAAACCATTAGAGAGCAGTTCTGCCCTGTGATTGTCCTGGGAGATGTACAATTTAGATAATACATTGAAAATGTATTTCATTCAATATTATCACTTTCAGACATTTAGTGGACATCAGGTGTGTAAAGGGATGAGACATGAATCGGGTGGGGGCTAGGTTAGATGAAATGCATAATATCCAGATGTATCCCATGTTGGTAGGCTGCTACAGAGCACACAAACAGAAGGTTCCTAGTTACTGACACCTGGAGAGGGAATAAGTTATGAGACAAAGTAGCATGATCAGTAATAGAATTTTTTTTCAATCAAATGTTCTTCTAACCTCCTCAAATATATCAACACATTTTATCATCCAAACAACTCCACGAAATAGGAACACTTCTTCCCCTCTTGTCCCTGAAAATGATGAAAGACAGAGAGGTTAAAGAAGTTTCCCCAAACCCCCAAAGTGCTGCTACTGGGCTCAAACTCAAGAGTCTGGGTTAACAATGGATGCTCTTATCATGCTTCTTCTGGAGGAGGTAATGTAGCACGGTGACTGAGGTAACAAGACACGTAAAAGCTCAAAACCCAGATTTGTTAATGATTAACTGTACAACTTTGCAACAAATTAACTGGTGGCATGGTGGGCCATAAATTGGGCTCCTTACTACAAGGATAGTAGCTCAAATATAGCAGCCCCATCCATGGAGAAAGACAAGGCTTTGTCTCATCTATTTTGGACATGTTTTCAGGATCAACCAGTCCCTGGAAAAGGATATCATGCTTGGTAAAAAATAGAATGCGCTCGATGGCCACAACAGAATATTGGTAATGGATATGTGGAATGAGGCCCATTTCTTCAGACTTATGCAGTTATAGGATTAGTGAAAAGCTGTCAATGAGCGATTGATTGACACAGTGGCTGAAATAATGGACTCACACATAAATGTGAGGTTGGCAAAGCACCAGACAATGGAGTATACTGTTGTGCCCAGGACCACGTACTTGACTCGACCTAACAGCAAGTCATATATTCAAAGTCAGTAAGATCGAAGGGGCACTGACGGGGCTCAGGGTTCCAGGTTGGACTGCTGCATGACATGAGGAGTTACAGTCCGAG
>NW_022103928.1:4048206-4050005 GCF_000313985.2 Echinops telfairi | reverse complement strand
TACTGTTGTGCCCAGGACCACGTACTTGACTCGACCTAACAGCAAGTCATATATTCAAAGTCAGTAAGATCGAAGGGGCACTGACGGGGCTCAGGGTTCCAGGTTGGACTGCTGCATGACATGAGGAGTTACAGTCCGAGAAACCCGAGGGAACATCTCTGTTTTGTCCTACAGGGTCACTCGGCTACAAATGAGAGAGATGGAAACAAAGCTACCAGAAATGTACAGACATTTTGATATTATTTATCATTGTTTAAAAATCAACTTGTTGATATTGGGTTTTGGTTTTAATCAAAAAGTACAGCTACAAAAATTCCTATTTATCCACACCTAAGTTTGTTCCAACAAACGGCATTTAAACAAGTCTCTATTATCAATAGCTGCAGAAAAATTCTTAGTAACATGCTTGTTTTAGTCTTGGGATGTCTTCAAGAAATAAGCAAGGTCCAATATAAACAGTGGCTTCCTCAGGAAATCTATCAGGCCAGTTAAATTGAAGGCAGAGAGGTCAGCTCAAAAATCTATGGTGACTATTTTTTTTTCAAATCCTCAAAGGAAACAGGATGATCATGGGGGCTTCTTATAAAAAAAATCCATAAAGCTGAGAGCTATCTTGGTGAGAAAAGATCTGGAAACGTACACTGAGGAACTGCTTGGCTGATCACAGCAAAGCACCTGCTCATTCCTTAAGGGCAGCAAAGGTGGTCCTCTGAGAATTTCTTGGGGAAGCCTTACCTGACTCAACCTACAGCCCTTATCTTGCCCCTCCAGATTTATTTTTGTTCCCCCAAACTCAAGAACATTTCAAAGTAACATGATTTGTTTCCCTTAAGAATGTCAAAGTTTTCACTTTGACACGGTGTACACTGAAGATCATAGAACTCTTCAGGTACAAATTAGAGAGACCAAAACAGAACCATCAGAAATGTATAGACATTTAAATATTATTTATCATTGTTTAATAATATTTTCTATGATTTCATAATAATGACCTTTTACTTACAGTTATACATGCACACAAAAAGAGACTTAAAATCACTGCCATTAAGGAAATTCTGGATCAAAGAGACACTATAGGATAGAGTAGAATTGCCCTTGTAGGTTTTTGAAACTTCAAACCTATACGGGAGTACAAAGCCTAGTCTTTCTCCCACAGAGAGGCTGGTAGTTTCAAACTGTTGATTTTATGATTCACAACTCAACAGGTTACAACTGGGCTACTAGAACTCCCATATGTGTACGAGAAAAACATGTTTAAAACATTTACCTGTTTAAAACACTTACCTTTGACCTTGCTCAACTGAATTTTTTCATATATGTAAATGAGGACTAATCAGGGTGTTTACATCTCCTGGGTGCTTATGAAGATTAAGTAACATATTACATATAAGGCACTATTTTGCCAGGGACTCCAAAGAGGGCACACAGTAAAAGTACAATAGTTATTCCAGAGAAGTAGTGTATAAACCAGGGTTTGGTCAGAGAAACAATGCCTGTGAGCACAATGTACAAAGGGTTTATTATAGAGTTGGTTTTTGCATGAACGTGGGAGCTAATCTGGAAATGGATGTAGCCTGTTGCCTTGTCCTAGTGATGAGTTTGGAATGACTATAGACTGGCTGTCAAACAGGAGAGCTGGCTGTGAACAATCTAAAGTATGAAGGGCATCAAATAGAACTTACATTGGCCTCTTGTGGCATCTATCTTGATGCCATGGTTGACATTCAGAATAAAATGGTTCATTCTTCCACAAAATCACATCCACACTTGACCTGGGATTCAGAGAAGCTGGAAAAGAA